>NC_057813.1:753819029-753855198 GCF_018294505.1 Triticum aestivum | reverse complement strand
AAAGCGTGACATTTCCCCGAAGGGACAGACACAGGAACGAAGAAGGACACATGCCGGCCAGCCTAAGTGTTCCAGAGCAGTAGCAAGCTACCATGGCTCAGCGGTAACACTAGGAGACATTTCCCGGTAAGAGAGGCTACTAAAGATAAACAACTAGATAGTCAGATCCCACACATACCAAGCATTTCAATCATACACACAATATGCTCGATATGTGCAAATACAACGAAGCATCACAACATGACTCTACGACACAAGTACTTTATTTAAGGCTCAGGGAGCCATACATAACATACACAAAGGTACGGGTCTCACGACCCAACATACAAGTCATACAGTCATACAAACCAGCAGCGGAAGTAACTTGTCTGAGTACAGACAACTAGTAAAATAAAAGAGGCTTGGAAAGCCTAGCTATACTACGTGGTCCTTCACAAGCTCAGGGTCACCACCTGGGTCTTTAGCCTACTCGTTGATGTCAACATCTACATAGAACCCATCAGAAGGGGTTGCAGCGTCTTCTGTAAAAATGTAAATTGTAGCAACATGAGTACAAGGGTACTCAGCAAGTCTTACATCAGATCCTACATACATGCATGTTATCTAGAAGGGTTGGTGGAGTTATTGCAGCAAGCCAGCTTTGACTCTTGGCTAGGCTATCCTACGATACTCCAACTTGAAATGGTCTTGCGCACACGAGTCCACTACTCACCACTTCAATACACCACCGAGGATCCACCTCCGTCTTCCTACGGAAGAGCCATCCTCGGCACTCACTCTTATCTTGAGGCTTTTAGTAGTTTCCATTTACTTGTCTATGAACTGTATAGGCAACCAAGTAGTCCTTTACCGCGGACGCGGCTATTCGAATAGATCATGTTAACCCTGCAGGGGTGTACTTCTTCATACACGCTCTCACCACTTATCGTCGTTTACACGACATGTACTCGGCAACCTTCAAGCGGAAGCCCAACGTGGGTGTCGGCCACGACCTACCTAATCACCTAAGCCTCCAGTCCAGGTTTATCGCCTATCCAGGTTCCATCCGCAGGGAGTCCGGCCGAGGTTTCCCATACGGCCCCGAACGATGTGAACAGGGTTCCCGAGATACCTAACGGGTATTCGGTACACCGTGCCACGTACCTACCGCATCACAGCCCACCCCTACGGTCAGCGCTGTCCACGGCCTCCAGTAGGCTACAAACACCAGAAACTACTTGCAACTCCTGGACGGAGAACTAGGGTGAATAAGAAGCCAAGAGGGTCCATTGGTTTCGGGCCCAATGCATGGTAGTAGCTGATTCTTAAATCACACATACAAATCTCAGTGCTTAAGGTCGGCTTCAATGAAACAACCCACCATGTACTCCTACATGGCCTCTCATCGATACCTTTACCAAATCGTGTTCACCACACCACTCTCATTACCGACATAATCATTTCACTCTAGCCCATCACCCAGATGAACCAGACCTGACACGACTCTAAGCATAGCAGGCATAGCAAGGTAGGAACAACACATACATAGGGCTCAATCAACTCCTACACATGCTAGTGGGTTTCATCTAGTTACTGTGGCAATGACAGGTCATGCAGAGGAAATGGGTTCAACTACCGTAGCACACAGCAGTTTGAATCGCGTTGTCTTAATGCAGTAAAGAGAGCAGGAGCGAGAACATGGGTTTGTATCGATATGATCAAATGGTTGGTTGCTTGCCTGATGGTTTGATGCACTGATACGGTTCTTCGTTAGGGTAATCACGGTACTCCTCGGAGGCAGAACCTGTCGCAAAGGACACCGATACACAACCATCACCAAACAATGTGCAACAATATGATGCATGCATGAAACATGGCAATATGAGTGTGTTGGGCTAATGCAACTAAAACCAGAAGGGTTTGAACAAATTTGAATCAAGGATTCAAATTTCAAATTCAAATATGGCCTTTTAAAGTGCTTTTCCTTGTTCTGCTTAAAACATCAATTTAACTTGTTTGATCATGCATGAAAATAGTACAGATGGATAGATTGGATTTTTCTGATCATTTTTCATATATAATTTGTCCAATTTGGAGTTACAGAATAAAAGTTATGAATTTTTGAAGTTTAAATAATATTCTGGAATTTCCTGATTTAAATTAAATCCAGAATTATAATTATTGCGCCAGCATGACGTCAGCATGACGTCAGTGGTCAACTGCGGCTGGCTGGAGTCAAACCTGACGTGTGGGGTCCACACGTCAGTGACAGGGGGGCTTAACAGGATTAAATTAATCCTAATTAGGGATTAGTGGCGCTGGGGCCCACTGTCAGTGTCAGGGGGGGTTGACTAACAGTAGTTAGCGCTAATCTAACCACCTGGCCGACAGGGCCCACGCGTCAGTGACCCTGGGGGGGTCAAACCCCAGGTCGGACAAGTCAAACCCCACCGGCGACAAGACGCCGGCGAGGCCCGAGACGGCGGCGCGTTGCGGGATCGCGCTACAGGGCACGGGCGAGGCCGTGCTTGGGCTCGTTGGAGAGCCCTTGCTCCCGCGCATCGAATGGTGGTGGTGGCCGTGCCTGAGGTGGCCGGAGTCGACGGCGGCGAGCTCGGCTGCGGCGGCCGGAGTTCGGGTGCGGTCGGAATCGGCGTTGCAGGGCGTTAGGGGAGGTGTTGGTGCGTGCTACGTGCTCCTAGTGAGGTGTGGAGCACGATGGTGTGCTCGGTTGGGCGCTACGGCGACCGTGGCCACGACGGCGACATCGCCGGCGGCGTGGAGCTCTCGGCCAAGGTGGGGCTAAGGCCTAGAGGTCGAAAGAGACCAGGGGAGAAGGGGGAAACGACTCGGGGGCTCACCGCGGTTGCAGTGGGCGTCGAAGCGGGCTCGGAGACGCGCTGGAGACGGTGAATTCGACGACGATGATGGTCGGAGCCCGAAGAGGGGAACGGCGACGTGGCGGCGATGCAGGGCTTCCGGAGGCCCGTGAAGCGGTGGGGAGGAAGAGGGGGTTGTGGCGGAGCTTCTGAGCTAGTCGGGGGAGCGAGGGGTGGCCGGAGACGGCTGCTATGGCGAACGTCGGCGACGGTGGTGTTCGGCTGTGTGAGAGAGAGAGCGAGGGAGAGGAGGGAAGAGCCGAGGGCGAGTGAGAGAGAGCAGGGGGAAGGCGTGGCGTCGTCCAGGGGCATCGAGGCGAGGAGGGGAGGGCAGGCAGGCAGGGAGAGAGGTGGCGTGGCGCGGTGGCGCGCGCGCGCGCCGGCCACACTCCCCTCCCTCTGTCGGGACGAAGACGACAGAGGAGGGAGACGGGCTGGGCCGCCTGCTGGCTGGGCCGGCCAGCTGGATGGGCTGCACAGGGAGGAGCCCAGGTAAGCTTCTCCCTTTTATTCTTTTCTGTTTTCTAATTTCTGACATTTGTTTTGATTTAAATAATATATTAAATCATTTATTTAACTTATGCCAATTTTTGCAGGGGCTAGATATATTATTCCAGAGCTCCTTTATAATTGGCATAATATTTGGACATATATTAATATATATAGAAATATATTTCCAATGCAAATATTTATGCATTAATTCCAAATGCCCAAAATAAATGTCCATGAGCCACTAAAAATATTGGTTTGATTTTTATCTCTGTCCAATATTTTCAGAGAGCAACATGAGCATTTTCTTGGACCCTTTTGGAGAAATTTTTATTTGGGTCATTTTCAAAATGATTCTGAGGGTTTCACAGATCCCCATTTCAAGTTTCTGATGAAAGAGTAAACATGATGCAACACTCTAATGCATGACTAGCTAGGGTGTGACAACTCACCCCCACTCAAAAGAATCTCGCCCCGAGATTTGGGTTCCTCCGGGAAGAAGGCGGGGTACTCAAGTCGAAGACGATCCTCCCTTTCCCAAGTTGCTTCATCCTCAGAATGATGAGACCACTGAACTTTGAGGAACTTGATGTTCTGACGTCGAGTGGTACGCTCAGCCTGATCGAGGATACGAATGGGGTACTCTCGATATGTAAGATTATCTTGGAGATCAAGCGTTTCGTGGTCCACTTCACGGATAGGATCCGAGAAGCAACGCCTGAGTTGAGAAACGTGGAAGACATCGTGGACTCTGGAGAGATGCGGAGGTAGTTCCAACTGGTAGGCAACTTCCCCTCGTTTGGCGAGAATGCGAAAAGGTCCAATGTAACGAGGAGCCAATTTGCCTTTGATACCAAAACGATGGGTTCCCTTCAGAGGGGTGACCCGAAGATAAGCCTTCTCGTCAACCTCGAAAGTCATAGCCTTATGTTTTCGGTCATATTGACTCTTTTGACGGGATTGGGCTGTTTTCAACTTTTCACGAACGATGCGAACTTGTTCTTCTGCTTCCTGAATCATATCCGGGCCAAAGAATTGTCTTTCCCCGGTCTCTGACCAGTTAAGGGGTGTTCGACACCGTCGTCCATAGAGAACTTCAAAAGGGGCTTTACCCAAGCTAGATTGATAGCTGTTGTTGTAAGCGAATTCGGCAAATGGAAGGCATTTCTCCCAGTCCATTCCGAACGAGATAACAGAAGCTCGAAGCATGTCTTCTAGAATCTGGTTGACGCATTCCACTTGACCACTCAACTGAGGGTGGAAGGCGGTGCTAAAGGAGAGACGAGTTCCCATAGCATTTTGGAAACTTTCCCAAAATCGAGAGGTGAAAAGACTTCCTCGATCCGAGTTAATTTCCAAAGGAACACCATGAAGGGACACTATTCGGGAGATGTATAAGTCTGCCAGCTGACTAGCGGTTATACTCTCACGAACAGGTAGGAAATGGGCTACTTTGGAAAGACGATCGACCACGACGAAAATAGCATTATTCCCTCTCTTGGTCCTGGGAAAACCGGTAATGAAATCCATACCAATTTTATCCCATTTCCATTCAGGAATAGCTAAGGGTTGAAGGGTGCCAGCAGGCCGTTGGTGCTCTGCTTTTACACGACGACAGACGTCGCAATTTGCAATATACTGAGCAATTTCTCTCTTCATCCTAGTCCACCAGAACCTCTGGTGTAGGTCCTGATACATCTTAGTACTACCGGGATGAATGGTGAGAGGAGATTCATGAGCTTCCTTAAGGATCAAACGCCTCAGGTTTCGCACTTTGGGAACCACTAGTCGATTCCCGAAGTATACGACCCCTTGATCATTAATGGAGAAGCAATTCGCAATTCCTTTCTGAATGTTTCTCTTGATGCGGGAGATTCCCGGATCTACCTTCTGTGCCTTGATAATCTGATCCGTAAGGGTAGGTTTTGCCACCAAGGTGGAGAGAAAACCTTGAGGTACAATGTGAAGGTTAAGCTTCCGAAATTCCTCATGGAGAAGCGGTTGACTTTGTTGTAACATCAGGTTGTTACAATAAGATTTACGACTTAGCGCATCAGCCATGACGTTGGCTTTCCCTGGGGTGTAGGTTATCCCTAAATCGAAGTCTGTGATCAACTCAACCCAACGTCTTTGCCTGAGATTCAAATCCGGTTGGGTGAAAATGTACTTCAGACTTTGGTGATCAGTGAATATTTCGCAACGATTACCGAGGAGGTAATGTCGCCAGGTTTTAAGTGCATAGACTACGGCTGCAAGCTCTAGATCATGAGTAGGATAATTCTCCTCATGTGGGTGCAATTGCCGTGAAGCGTAGGCAATTACGTGTCGATCTTGCATGAGAATGCAACCTAGTCCTTGTCGCGAGGCGTCGCAGTAGATAACAAAGTCCTTGGAGAAGTCTGGCGGTACCAGTACGGGAGCAGAAGTCAGGCGTCTTTTCAGTTCCTGAAAGCTGTGCTCACATTGTGGAGTCCACTCGAACTTCTTATCTTTCTTGAGGAGTTCGGTTAGAGGTTTGGCAACCTTGGAGAAGTTCTCGACAAAGCGACGACAATAGCTCGCTAAGCCTAGAAAACTCCGAACTTGCTTGACCGATTCAGGTGGAGTCCAGTTAAGAACGGCTTGAACTCGCTCAGGGTTAACAGCAATACCTTTACCAGATATTACATGACCCAGATAGGTCACTTCTGACAACCAGAATTCACATTTAGAAAATTTGGCATAAAGGCGATGCTCTCGAAGTTTCTTCAACACTAGCCTTAGATGTTCGGCATGTTCTTCCTCGTTCTTGGAGTAGATGAGTATATCATCGAGGTAAACCACGACGAATTTATCCAAATACTCCATGAAGATTGAGTTCATTAACCGAGAAAAGGTGGCTGGAGCGTTGGTTAAACCGAAGGACATGACGGTGTACTCGTATTGGCCATAACGAGTAACAAAGGCCGTTTTAGGAATGTCCCCGTTTCTGATTTTGATTTGATGGTAGCCCAACCTCAAATCCATCTTGGAGAAGACTGAGGATCCAGCGAGCTGATCATACAGGTCGTTGATCCTGGGAAGTGGATATTTGTTTTTGATTGTGACCAAATTGACAGGTCGGTAATCTACAACCATCCGGTCCGTACCATCCTTCTTCTTGACGAATAGGACGGGGCAAGCCCATGGAGATGAACTAGGTCGGATGAAACCCTTTTTCAAGGACTCATCGAGTTGTTTCTTAAGCTCGGCTAGTTCTAGGGGTGCCATCTTATAAGGTCTTCTAGCAATCGGAACGGTTCCTGGAATGAGGTCTATTACGAACTCAACATCCCTGTCAGGTGGAACACCTGGCAATTCCTCTGGGAAGACATCCGGGAAGTCACGGACTACCGGAACGTCCTCAAGGTCTGGCAAGGGGCTGGCGTTAAGAGAATATAATTGTCGCTTGGCTATTCGGGTCAAGACATTGACTATCTTCCCCGAAGGATGGGTGAGTTGAACAGTCCTAGAGAAGCAATCAATTTTGGCTTGATGAGCTGTCATCCAGTCCATACCCAGAATGATATTAATATCTGAAGATTTAAGGGCTATCAAGGACGCGAGGAAAACAAGTCTGTTGACTTGGATTTCATTTCCATGGCTTACTCTAGAAGTTTGCCATTTGGATCCCGGAGTTTGAATTACCATAGAGGTTGGCATATTACCGAATGCGACGTTGTGCAAACGAGCATAGTTTTCAGATATAAAAGAATGAGAGGCTCCTGTATCGAAAAGAACAGATGCCGGGTGGCAATTAACAAGAAGCGTACCGAGAACGACGTTGGGATCCTCTTGAGCTTCTTTGGCAGAGATACAGTTGACATGGCCACGTGAAGCGGTGACCGGTTTGGCGTGGAATATCTTTCCTGTCGGCTTGCCACGGCCAACAGCTTTAGCAGATTGACTGGGGTTGGTCTGGGGACACTCACGCATATAGTGACCAGATTCCCCACACTTGAAACAAGTCACGGAACTGGTACGTGGAGGAGCATTATTGGTTGGACCCCCATAGGGCTTGGCCGGTGCAGACTGTTGAACAGGGCGAGGCGCCTGGAAAGATGGCCTGGGTGTGAACCTGGGTGGCAGGGCGGTGTTAGGTACCCACACGCGGCGCTTCTGAGGACCAGCACCGGATGAGGAACCCATGTCACGGCCATGCTTGCGTGTTGCGTCATAGTCAGTCTGACCAGTTTCAGCACTGATGGCTTTGTTGACAAGTTTCTGAAAAGATGTGCACTCATGCAGACGGAGGTCGCGGCGAAGCTCAGGACTAAGGCCCTTACGGAACCTTGCTTGCTTCTTGGCATCAGTAGACACTTCCTCAGTGGCATACCGTGCGAGGTTACCAAACTCCCTGCTGTAAACATCCACAGAGAGTCGGCCTTGGGTGAAATTGCAAAATTCTTCACGTTTACGGTCCATGAGACCCTCCGGAATGTGATGTTCACGGAAAACCTCGCTGAATTCAGCCCATGTAGTGACATGGCCCGCTGGGCGCATAGCTCCATAATTCTCCCACCATAGACTGGCGGGGCCTTCAAGATGATATGCAGCAAAGGTGACCTTGTCAGCCTCCGCTACCAGCGCAGAACGCAGTTTGTGAGAGATACTGCGAAGCCAGTCATCAGCGTCGAGAGGCTCGACGGAGTGGTGGAACGTGGGTGGATGCAATTTGATAAAATCACTGAGTGACACCACGTTAGTCCTCTGATGGTGTGCTGTGTTCTGTTCAATACGCTCCAACAAACGGTTGGTCTCCCGCTTGTTTCTCTCAGCTTCCATCATAACCTCAGCTAGTGAAGGAGGATGAGGCAGATTTTCATTCCTGCCTTCACTGCCTTCGGCCTGCTCTTGAGAAGCAGGGTTAGCGCGCGTGTTGACCATCCTAGGTAAACAAGACAATGATTTAGTCAGAATGATAAAATTCCGACATAGGATACAGAATGTAAGGAATAATTCGGAATGCAAGATGATCATCCGTATGACATGGTAAATACAGAAACTGCTTCTTTATTCCATCTTCATACACACCATACAGGGTTTAGTACAAGACCAAACAAAGTACTATTACGGTGAAAGAGGATTACATCTCATCGGAGGCATTCCAAGCTCCTATACATTATTTTTCTACACCTCCGGAAGGAGTACAAACTAGGTCATATCCCACGAGTCACGCGGGACGATAGACGACACAGCTAGTGCTAACTAGTGATACTACCATTAACTCAGACCGATCCGTAGTAGTCCTCGTAAAAGTCACCTCCATAGCCTGGAAGCTCAACATGATCATCCGGAAACAGACGATCTCGCGGAGCTTGTGGACCATAGGGGCTAGGATGAGGCCTTGGACCAACAGACGGTGGCCTGCGGGGACCGCGAGGTGGGGTGATGCCTCCTACATCACGCCAAACCATCACGTCTGGCAGAGCAGATCTCACAGGATAGAGATCGCGCATATCTGAATATCCAGCTTGCACCGCCGGTGCGAACCGAGTCAAAGTGGCCCAGTGGTCAGCACGGGTATTGAAGAGCTCTAACCTCAAAGCCCGATTTTCACGGTCCTTATCCTCGAGCATCTCAGCAGTGGTGCGAGTCCGTGAATCCTCCTGAGTGGGGTCAGCATAAATAGCCTGGAGATACCCTTGTGCTCCCGGAAGTGATCCTGGCATATACCGGAAATCAGTCCCGAAATAGACCAGATCTGACTCGCATAATGGTCATCATAGAGTAGGCGGCGTCCTGCACAGCCATCTCAATAGTAACCCCAAGTCCATATGAGCAGTGAAGAGGCTCGGTGGATCCAGGATAAGATGGAAATATCCTGACAGTGCAGAGATACTGGCTTTGATTAAAGTCTCGGAATTGCTCTTCGACCGTGTACTCAGGATACCAGCGGTATCCAACCTCAGTCATTACCCTGACCAACTTGGCAGTATGGCCGGGTACATCTAGGCATCGAGTCAGGCGAACCACTTGATTGGGGTCGCGAGTGGCCATCTGAAAGCACAATCATAATGCAACGGCATTAGAATTTCTAGCAAAATTTCGGCAGCATAACAGCTGTAAATGCTCAAGAAGGATTTTGAGACATTTGACAAAGGATTTCGTACACACTCAACATCATCATATCAAAGTTCTGAATCCATTCTAACAACATAATGTGGTAGTAGAACTGAACTAGGCTTGTATCCATCAAACTTATAAGGTACTACTGATTGGTAACACGTGATCCTGATAGAGAGAATGGATCCTAATTCCTTAACCCCCGGTGGAAGAATGGACTGACTCAGATCAGAATGTCATGAGATAAAGGAGTAAAAAGAGCCTTACGTTCCATCCCACAATCAATTCCCCTACATATAACTAAAGAATTTCTAGACTCAACATCGACCAGTTTGGCTTGGAGAACCTACAGGCAGTCCGGCTCTGATGCCAACGCTGTCAGGACCCCGACTCGATGTCACATCGATCTAGCCGGTAACACCTCATATCACTTTGCGGCCTCACGCACGGTATCCCCACGGGTGTCGCCTTACCTTTGCCCGGGACCGTTTGCGCCTTTTGGCTCACGTATATGATAATGTCGCTAGCTTCCATATGATAAAGAGCCCGGGCTGACATGACTAGTCGTAAACCCAAAGTGGCACAGACTTACAGGGACAGGCATCCATGACCCAGCTTCGAACGTGTCGGTCATCAGCAAGTGGGTCCGGGCTGTAGCACTGGGCTAGCAGGACTCCGGTAAACCGGGCTGTAGCGGGCTAACAGGACTCCGGTACTCAAAGCGTGACATTTCCCCGAAGGGACAGACACAGGAACGAAGAAGGACACATGCCGGCCAGCCTAAGTGTTCCAGAGCAGTAGCAAGCTACCATGGCTCAGCGGTAACACTAGGAGACATTTCCCGGTAAGAGAGGCTACTAAAGATAAACAACTAGATAGTCAGATCCCACACATACCAAGCATTTCAATCATACACACAATATGCTCGATATGTGCAAATACAACGAAGCATCACAACATGACTCTACGACACAAGTACTTTATTTAAGGCTCAAGGAGCCATACATAACATACACAAAGGTATGGGTCTCACGACCCAACATACAAGTCATACAGTCATACAAACCAGCAGCGGAAGTAACTTGTCTGAGTACAGACAACTAGTAAAATAAAAGAGGCTTGGAAAGCCTAGCTATACTACGTGGTCCTTCACAAGCTCAGGGTCACCACCTGGGTCTTTAGCCTACTCGTTGATGTCAACATCTACATAGAACCCATCAGAAGGGGTTGCAGCGTCTTCTGTAAAAATGTAAATTGTAGCAACATGAGTACAAGGGTACTCAGCAAGTCTTACATCAGATCCAACATACATGCATGTTATCAAGAAGGGTTGGTGGAGTTATTGCAGCAAGCCAGCTTTGACTCTTGGCTAGGCTATCCTACGATACTCCAACTTGAAATGGTCTTGCGCACACGAGTCCACTACTCACCACTTCAATACACCACCGAGGATCCACCTCCGTCTTCCTACGGAAGAGCCATCCTCGGCACTCACTCTTATCTTGAGGCTTTTAGTAGTTTCCATTTACTTGTCTATGAACTGTATAGGCAACCAAGTAGTCCTTTACCGCGGACGCGGCTATTCGAATAGACCATGTTAACCCTGCAGGGGTGTACTTCTTCATACACGCTCTCACCACTTATCGTCGTTTACACGACATGTACTCGGCAACCTTCAAGCGGAAGCCCAACGTGGGTGTCGGCCACGACCTACCTAATCACCTAAGCCTCCAGTCCAGGTTTATCGCCTATCCAGGTTCCATCCGCAGGGAGTCCGGCCGAGGTTTCCCATACGGCCCCGAACGATGTGAACAGGGTTCCCGAGATACCTAACGGGTATTCGGTACACCGTGCCACGTACCTACCGCATCACAGCCCACCCCTACGGTCAGCGCTGTCCATGGCCTCCAGTAGGCTACAAACACCAAAAACTACTTGCAACTCCTGGACGGAGAACTAGGGTGAATAAGAAGCCGAGAGGGTCCATTGGTTTCGGGCCCAATGCATGGTAGTAGCTGATTCTTAAATCACACATACAGATCTCAGTGCTTAAGGTCGGCTTCAATGAAACAACCCACCATGTACTCCTACATGGCCTCTCATCGATACCTTTACCAAATCGTGTTCACTACACCACTCTCATTACCGACATAACATTTCACTCTAGCCCATCACCCAGATGAACCAGACCTGACACGACTCTAAGCATAGCAGGCATAGCAAGGTAGGAACAACACATACATATGGCTCAATCAACTCCTACACATGCTAGTGGGTTTCATCTAGTTACTGTGGCAATGACAGGTCATGCAGAGGAAATGGGTTCAACTATCGTAGCACACAGCAGTTTGAAACGCGTTGTCTTAATGCAGTAAAAGAGAGCAGGAGCGAGAACATGGGTTTGTATCGATATGATCAAATGGTTGGTTGCTTGCCTGATGGTTCGATGCACGGATACGGTTCTTCATTAGGGTAATCACGGTACTCCTCGGAGACAGAACCTGTCGCAAAGGACATCGATACACAACATCACCAAACAATGTGCAACAATATGATGCATGCATGAAACATGGCAATATGAGTGTGTTGGGCTAATGCAACTAAAACCAGAAGGGTTTGAACAAATTTGAATCAAGGATTCAAATTTCAAATTCAAATATGGCCTTTAAAAGTGCTTTTCCTTGTTCTGCTTGAAACATCAATTTAACTTGTTTGATCATGCATGAAAATAGTACAGATGGATAGATTGGATTTTTCTGATCATTTTTCATATATAATTTGTCCAATTTGGAGTTACAGAATAAAAGTTATGAATTTTTGAAGTTTAATTAATATTCTGGAATTTCCTGATTTAAATTAAATCCAGAAATTATAATTATTGCGCCAGCATGACGTCAGCATGACGTCAGTGGTCAACTGCGGCTGTCTGGGGTCAAACCTGACGTGTGGGGGCCACACGTCAGTGATAGGGGGGTTTAACAGGGTTAAATTAATCCTAATTACTAATTAGTGGCGCTGGGGCCCACTAGTCAGTGTCAGGGGGTTAACTAACAGTGGTTAGCGCTAATCCTAATTAGCTACAGGGCTGGGCCCACCTGTCAGGGACTCAGGGGGGGTCCTACCGTGGTCAAAGTGGGTCAAACCCACCGGCTACGTGACGCCGGCGAGGCCCGAGACGGCGGCGCGATGCGGGATCGCGCTATAGGGCACGGGAGAGGCCGTGCTTGGGCTCGTTGAAGAGCTCTTGCTCCCGCGCGTCAAACGGTGGTGGTGGCCGAGCCTGGGGTGGCCGGTATCGTCGACGGCGAGCTCGTGAGCGGCGGCCGGAGTTCGGGTGCGGTCGGAGTCGGCGTTGCAGGGGGTTTGGGGAGGCGTTGGTGCGTGCTGCGTGCTCCTAGTGAGGCGTGGAGCATGATAGTGTGCTCGGTTGGGCGCTACGGTGACCGTGGCCACGAGCGGCGACATCGCCGGCGGCGTGGAGCTCTCGGCCAAGGTGGGGCTAAGGCCTAGAGGTCGAAAGAGACCAGGGGAGAAGGGGGAAACGACTCGGGGGCTCACCGCGGTTGCAGTGGGCGTCGAAGCGGGCTCGGAGACGCGCTGGAGATGGTGAATTCGACAGCGATGATGGTCGGAGCCCGAAGAGGGGAACGGCGACGTGGCGGCGATGCAGGGCTTCCGGAGGCCCGTGAAGCGGTGGGGAGGAAGAGGGGGTTGTGGCGGAGCTTCTGAGCTAGTCGGGGGAGCGAGGGGTGGCCAGAGACGGCTGCTATGGCGAACGTCGGCGACGGTGGTGTTCGGCTGTGTGAGAGAGAGAGCGAGGGAGAGGAGGGAAGAGCCGAGGGCGAGTGAGAGAGAGCAGGGGGAAGGCGTGGCATCGTCCAGGGGCATCGAGGCGAGGAGGGGAGGGCAGGCAGGCAGGGAGAGAGGTGGCGTGGCGCGGTGGCGCGCGCGCGCGCCGGCCACACTCCCCTCCCTCTGTCGGGACGAAGACGACAGAGGAGGGAGACGGGCTGGGCCGCCTGCTGGCTGGGCCGGCCAGCTGGATGGGCTGCACAGGGAGGAGCCCAGGTAAGCTTCTCCCTTTTATTCTTTTCTGTTTTCTAATTTCTGACATTTGTTTTGATTTAAATAATATATTAAATCATTTATTTAACTTATGCCAATTTTTGCAGGGGCTAGATATATTATTCCAGAGCTCCTTTATAATTGGCATAATATTTGGACATATATTAATATATATAGAAATATATTTCCAATGCAAATATTTATGCATTAATTCCAAATGCCCAAAATAAATGTCCATGAGCCACTAAAAATATTGGTTTGATTTTTATCTCTGTCCAATATTTTCAGAGAGCAACATGAGCATTTTCTTGGACCCTTTTGGAGAAATTTTTATTTGGGTCATTTTCAAAATGATTCTGAGGGTTTCACAGATCCCCATTTCAAGTTTCTGATGAAAGAGTAAACATGATGCAACACTCTAATGCATGACTAGCTAGGGTGTGACAAGTTCATCCAGGCCGAACACCGGACACTCCGAGAGCTCTACGGCATGACACTTAAGGACGCATGGAAGGTGTTGTTTAAGGGTACCGAAACACCTCCTCCCACGTCCGAGGACCACGGACTCCACGCCGAGTAGTCCCCCCGGCCAGTGAGTTTTCCAACCATCACCAGGTGTAGCTTTCCCAGCATACTCATGGGAAGATGCTAAGTTATCGTGTGTACTTAATCAGGAGTACGTGAAGATGGCGAATCGGATCGACTGTCTGGCTCCGCTGCCAGAAGGTCCGGCGACCACTCTCCTGATGAAGATGCTAGTCCCGGCGCCATACAAGGCGCCAAAAAAGAAGGCCGAGAAGAAGGCCCCGGGGACCAGGAAGGGTCTCCGGTGCAAGGCCGTATAGGACGCCTCGTCCGAAGACGACGAGGCACATTCCTCCCATGAAGGGGAGGAGGAGAAGGAGAAAGAGAGGGCCGCCCCATCCGGGGAGGCCGAAGGGTCTAAGAGGGCGGCTCAGGGGACCAGGAAGGGTCCCCGGCGCAAGGCCGTCATAGGCTCATCGTCCGAGGACGACGAGGCAGATTCTTCCCGCGGAGGCGGGGAGGATCACGAAGAAATGCCACCTCCCCGTACTAGAGAGGAGAAGAAAAGGAAGGCCGCCCCGGACGGAGTGGCTAGGACGCCCAAGAAGGGAAAGGCGTCCCTTCCGGATTACTCCACCACGGCCGCCTACAGCGATGAGTGGCTGCCCAGGGGTAAGCCCCCAGTAAGATCGTAAGTATCTGTACTTCCATTGTATTTTAGTGCGACTTTGCTTTATAGTCTGTTATAACGCCGAACATGCATATGCAGTTCGGCCAGGCCCCATCCCGAGGTATCTTCATCGGATGGGTCTTTGAGCGATTCGGCGATGAATTCGCTTCCAACAGCCACTTCCCCTCGGCCTGCGGATGACACAGAGGTGTTATCCCAAAGGCTCTCTGAGAAAGGGGAGGCGATTCCGGAGACGCCTCAAGGAGAAACCCCAGACGCCGGGCTCATGGGGCGCAAGATCCCCGCAGACTGTGCCGACGGGAGCCGCAGCAAGTCAGGCTCCCAGCCAGACACTGTACCGGAGCCTCCAAAGGCTCCGAATTCAGGCAGGCAGCCCCTCGCTAAGGAGGGCGAGCCGTCCGTGTCGATGACTTCCGCTACGCCAGAGGCGTCGGATAGTTTGCTGGAAGCGCTTTGCGGTGCTTCCATGGACGAAGAGCAGACTAACCGAAGCCTGCACCAGCCTCCTAACAGACTTTGAGGTAAGTAAAAGGTGTGTGAAGTTATCACCCGATAGGTAGTAGCCCCTGATACTCTGTTTGGTGTTCATAACGAAAAGCCAAACAGAGGGTCAATTATAATCCGTAGGAGTTTAACAGTAGGTGTTCATGTGAATAAACAAGCGGCACTAGTTGCCGCTGCTGCCCGCACAGCGGAAGTCTCCAGACTCAAGCGGGACTTGGAGCAGGCCCAGGGGGAGCTCGGCCTCACGAAGAGGCAGCTCGAAGAAAACAAAGGTGAGTAATACCCCCATTCACATATCACAAAGGATAGAAAAAATTGGTGACCCTAAGAAAGTGTCATGATTTGGTAATAGGGGCCACGACCGAAGTGGCGTCCCTGAAGAAGGCGCTCTCCGAGGCCGAAGACAAGGCGGCCATGGAGCATATTGAGCGCGAAAAGCAGAATGCTAGGGTGGGCGAGGTACAGCAAGAGCTCCAGGAGCTTGGCAAGAAGTTCGAGTCCTTGGAGCATGACTACAAGAGAAGGAGTCTGAGCTTGCGAAGGCCCTTGTGAGCATGAAAGACGCCAAGGCCGAAGCCGAAAAGGCCCAGCAGGAAATCCAGGCGGCCAAGAAGATAGCGGCGGGTAAGACATTCTTAATGCAAAGCAAGCATGTGGAGGAGGCATTTCTTTTACTTACCCGAATTCAGAGCTCTCCAGGGGCATTCACAGATCTGCCACGCAACATATCTGATGCTGTGGAGTTCTAGCGCATCGAGGAGGGGAGCTCCACAGAGAAGCTGTTCTAGTCCCAGTATGCTGGAGCCGAACAGTCGATGCCTCTGAGTGACCAACTGAAGCAGTTGGTTGAACTCCACAGGGCGGCTGAAGTGGCTATGAAAGATTTCATAGTCCGGCTATGGCCTGGTGAGCCCTTACCCGCCAGCTACTTCGGCCTGATAAAGCGGATGGTGAATGCCTGTCCGCGGCTGGAAGTGATCAAGCGGTCCGTTTGCATTGAGGGTGCCCGCCAAGCCTTTGCTCATGCGAAGGTGCATTGGGGCAAGCTGGATGCGGAGAAGCTGGTGAAGGATGGACCGCCAGAGGGCAAGGCGCATTGGTATCCGGAAAAATATTATGATGGCGTTATGAAAGGCGCTCGTCTCGTGGCCGATGAATGTACCAAGGACACAATTTTAGAGTGAATTCACTTCTGTCATGTTTGTAATATAAATACGAAGTTACTTGTGCTATGTAGCCCTTTTGATTTAAAATATTACCTTCTGTGCGGTTGTTTATAAAATTATGAAAGTAGGCCAGTCGTCGGCTTCCGCCCCCACGTAACTAGTACTGGGGTGTTCGTGGAAAACATAGACACTCTTTATCCGAATATTTGGTCCCTAAAGGAGGTGTCTAGCGCAGCGAACAAGGCAATCGGGCTATGCGGCTTTATAACCTTCACTTAGCCATAGAAGTCTACAATTTTAAATTTCGGTGAAGCCCCTAGAATTCGGAAGGCCGAATTGGGGCGCTATATACGCCTAAATCGGACGAGGCCGATTCCTCGCCTAAAGTGGAAAAATCTTTAAGGATTTTAAGACCTCTCGAACAGCGACCAGCTCTCGCCACATCATGCCGGTCAGTTTTCGGCTTTCTCTACTGAGGTGCTCGTCCGGAAGAACCGGGACACAATCGCAGTAGTTCTCCCTGCGCTACCTTAGCCGATATAACGGAACGTAAGGTACCAAAACAAGGAAGCCGGGCTAACCCAACTATTGACCCAAAACATGATTCGGAGCTGATGCACATAGTGTTATAAGTTCGGGGTGCCGCACTGTTGAAAGTGTTCGGACTTGTCTTGCCGTATTACAGGGCGCCATAAGAAGCCCCTGGCAAACTAAACGTACCAAAGTGTACGGATGCAATAGTAAATAAACATTTATAGAAAAAATTTGCAGATAGGAATGATAAGCTGACGCTGTATATAATCTCCCATTGATGTATAATACGTCTAAGCGTATGTTTACAATGAATGCATTAAGCAGAGGTAAATAGGACTATTTGACATGTCCTATCCAAGGGCAGGCCGCATATAGGTATATAAAACAGGTATTAACGATCGTGAATGAATTCCGCCTGGGTATTCCCTTTGCGCGCGACACCTTTTTCCTCCTTGGATTTCTCTCCTGTGAAAGTCTGATAATCCGGCTCTTCTGGAGAGGCTGCCCGAAAGCACTCAAAATACCATGGGCATAGGCGGAGGCGCAATAGTTCGGCCAAGAGTCTCCTGACAAAGAGAAAGACTTTAACGAGTTTAGCATGTCGCCAAAGAGCGAGTGCTGGAAGATATCCACAGCGGTCAACTCCATTACCGGAGCCCAACCTGATCCAGCGGCTCGGAGGTGCGCGGACTGGAACCTGTAGCCGGATACGAGTCTGGGGGTGAAGTCTGTGTTCGGCTCTACCGCCGATGGGTGTGCGGCCTCTGGAGGGGGGTCCATCCACCTGTCCCCGGGCGGCACAATCTGCCCCCGATTTAGGTCCGGGACTCCTGCAGGGGCGATATCCCGAGCATTGTCCGACAACAGGTCTAAGCCGTGCACATCGTGACTGTCCGACACTCCTGGCGTAGGCCCGAATCCGTTGAAGATCAAGTCTCCGCGGATATCGGCCGTGTAGTTTAGGTTTCCAAACCTGACCTGATGGCCAGGGGCGTAGCTGTCGATCTGCTCTAGATGGCCAAGCGAATTGGCCCGCAGTGCGAAGCCGCCGAACACGAAGATCTGTCCGGGGGAGAAAGTCTCACCCTGGACCGCGTGGTTGATGATTAAAGGAGCCATCGAGCCTTGCAGCGACGACACAGAGGAACTCTCAATGAAAGCACCAATGTTGGTGTCAAAACCGGTGGATCTCGGGTAGGGGGTCCTGATCTGTGCGTCTAAGGCCAATGGTAACAGGAGGCAAGGGACACAATGTTCACCCAGATTCGGGCCCTCTCGATGGAGGTAAAACCCTACTTCCTGCTTGATTGATATTGCTGATATGGGTGTTACAAGATTTGATCTACCACGAGATCGTAGAGGCTAAACCCTAGAAGCTAGCCTATGATGATTATGAATGTTGTGATCGTCCTCATACGGACCGAACTCTCCGGTTTATATAGACACCGGAGAGGGCTAGGGTTTACATGAGGTCGGTTACAAGGAAGGAAATATAATATCCGAATCGCCAAGCTTGTCTTCCACGCAAAGGAGAGTCCCATCCGGACACGGGACGAAGTCTTGAGTCTTGTATCTTCATAGTCCAACAGTCCGGCCAAAGTATATAGTCCGGTTGTCCTGATACCCCCTAATCCAGGACTCCCTCACATGGTATAATACATGAGAGGATGCCTCCCTACTCTCCCCAGTCAAACGGGGTTGCCGAACGAAAGAACCGAATTCTAACTGATTTGGTTAATGCCATGTTAGATACAGCGGGACTTTCCAAGGAATGGTGGGGGGAGGCTTTGATGACTGCAAGTCATGTCCTAAATAGAGTTCCCACGAAGAATAAAGAGATTAACCCGTTTGAAGAATGGGAAAGGAAAAGGCTTAAACTTTCCTACTTACGAACTTGGGGTTGTCTGGCGAAGGTCAATGTACCAATTACCAAGAAGCATAAGCTTGGGCCAAAAACAGTTGATTGTGTTTTCCTGGGTTATGCTTTCCATAGCATTGGCTATAGATTTCTAGTGGTGAAATCCGAGGTACTTGACATGAATGTTGGTACCATCATGGAGTCGAATGATGCGACTTTCTTTGAGGATATTTTTCCTAGGAAGTATATGCCTAGCTCATCTAGTCAGAGGTCAGAGACAACTCCTGGACCTACTGTTCCATTGGAACATTCCAAGAGGAAACAGATAGATATTCCTGAGGAGGATGACAATGGAGCTCCTAGAAGGAGCAAGATGCAAAGGACCACAAAGTCATTTAGTGAAGATTTCATTGTGTACCTCGTGAATGATACTCCCACTTCTATTTTCGAAGCTTATGCATCTTCTGATGCTGACTACTAGAAAGAAGTTGTGCATAGTGAGATGGATTCTATCATGGCTAATGGGACATGGGAGATCACTGATCGTCCTTATGGGTGTAAACTTGTAGGGTGGAAGTGGGTGTTTAAGAAAAATCTTAGGCCCGATGGTACAATTGAAAAGTACAAAGCACGACTTGTTGCCAAGGGCTATACCCAAAAAGAAGGTGAAGATTTCTTTGATACTTATGCTCCTGTGGCCAGATTGACCACCATTCGAGTACTACTCTCATTGGCCGCCTCACACAATCTTCTCGTTCATCAAATGGACGTTAAGACAGCTTTCCTAAATGGAGAGTTGGAGGAGGAAATTTACATGGAACAACCCGATGGTTTTGTAGTAGATGGTCAGGAAGGAAAAGTGTGTAAATTATTGGAATCTTTGTATGGTTTGAGACAAGCACCTAAGCAGTGGCACGAGAAGTTCGAAAGAACTTTGACATCCACAGGCTTTGTTGCAAACGAAGCCGGCAAGTGTGTGTACTATCGCCATGGTGGGGGCGAAGGAGTTATATTATGTTTGTATGTTGATGACATACTTATATTTGGAACAAATCTCAAGGTCATTCAGGAAGTGAAAGATTTTCTGAATCAAAACTTTGAGATGAAAGACCTTGGAGTAGCTGATGTTATCTTGAACATCAAGCTTTTAAGAGGTGGTGATAGTGGGATCACTCTCTTGCAGTCTCACTATGTGGAGAAGATTCTGGATCGCTTTGGATATTCAGATTGCAAACCTTCTCCGACACCTTATGATCCGAGTGTTTTAATTCGGAAGAATGAAGGAGAAACAAAGGATCAATTGAGATATTATCAAATCATTGACTCGCTTATGTATTTAGCTAGTGCTACGAGGTCTGACATCTCATTTTCTATGAGTAAACTAAGCTGGTTTGTTTCAAACCCAGGAGATGTTCATTGGCATGCACTTGAGAGAATAATGCGCTATCTGAAAGGTACTGCGAGTTATGGGCTATACTATACCGAGTATCCAAGAGTACTTGAAGGTTATAGTGATGCAAATTGGATATCTGATGCTGATGAGCTTAAAGAGACAAGTGGTTATGTGTTTACACTTGGTGGTGCTGCTATTTCCTGGAAGTTTTGCAAGCAGACCATCTTAACAAGGTCAACAATGGAAGCAGAACTCACAGCAATAGACATGACAACAGTTGAAGCAAAATGGCTTCGAGAACTTTTGATGGACTTGCCGGTGGTTGAAAAACCAATACCAGCTATTCTAATGAACTGTGATAATCAAACAGTGATCGTCAAGGTAAACAGTTCTAAGGATAATAAGAAGTCATCAAGACACGTGAGAAGGAGACTGAAATCTGTCAGGTTCATGAGAAACTCCGGAGTTATAGCGTTGGATAGGGCTGGAAAAAAAGCTCGAAGCTCGCGAGCTAAACGAGTAGCTCGTGACTCGGCTCGAATCGACTCGAACTCGAAGAATAACGAGTCGAGCCGAGCTTTAGTTTAAGATCGTTTATAGACCAAGTTAAACGAGCCAATCTCACGAGTACTCATGTAACTCGTTAGGCTCGGTACAAAAGATCAGCCACTCCCAATAAAAAAATCAGCCACTCAGCACCCTATGTCCCAGGCGCACAACACAAGGCCTAGCAGTTGAAGGCCCAACCGCCTAGGAGACTCATGCGTTACAAGGAAATTATTATTGTTTAGTGATATATATGTTTAATATATACATAATCATTTTATAATATATGAGGGTTTTATGTTCATATCTTTAACGAGCTTAACAAGCTAAACGAGCCAGCTCGCGAGTTATACGAGTCGAGCCAATCTTGGATTTGAGCTCGTTATAATAACGAGTCGAGTCGAGCTAGCTCGTTAACGATACGAGCTCTAGCGAGTCGAGCCGAGCTGGCTCGACTCGGCTCGAATTCCAGCCCTAGCGTTGGACTATATAAACACATTGAAGAATCTGGCAAATCCCTTCACAAAGGGTTTATCACGAAATGTGATAGACAATGCATCGAAGGAGATGGGATTGAGACCCACTACATAAGTTGTTCATGGTGGTAACCCATTCTTTGTGATCAGAGATCTCGTGAATTAGAATTGACGAGACAAACTATTGGATAACTGAGAGGAGAATATTTATTTGACAAAAATCCACTCCGTTATGATGCAATTCTCTCCTAATTTGTATGGTAGGCTGATATTTATCTTAATTTGTTTTGAATGGCTTGGGTAGGCAAAGATGTTGTCCTACAAAACATCTAGAAAGAACACACCTATATGAGTTAGACTGTTAAACGTCATGGTCTGTGAGAGTTGGGTGTTCTCTAATAAACTCATGAAGAGGACCCGGAGTATGACGTATATGCTCCTACCCGCGGGAAAGTTTTCAGCGGTCTAGTATCGGTCAAGGCTTTTACGTGAAACTTGTTTGCACAAAACTTGCAGTTCAAGGCGTAGTCCACTGTTCAAGTTGTGAACGAATGTAGCATGGAGTTCTAGGTGGAAGTTCAACTTAACAGTCTCCATCGAAACACCGGTATATAAACAATGTTTTGGAACCGTAGGCAAACTTGATGTGCCTCTGGGATTTGGTGGGGGATTGTTAGAATTATTGGGATTTAAACCATCTGTTATATCCAATAATTTATAGGAAAATCCCATAGGCCCATGTGGCACGTTCATGCATGACAAGAAAGAAGTTAACATATTTGCGCTAGTGGAAAATGAAACCGAATGGTGGTGAATGATGACATTCATCTCCTCATTGATGGCATCAATATTTTGGTTTTGGTTTCATTTCTTCATTAGTACATTGGTTTCTTCATACCGTGTGTGCTAGCATATTTTGTCATGCAAGAACTTGAAACAATTTGCCTACTAATGGGAGACGAAACTGACCACTTAATAGGATTTTTAGTGGTGTGTCTGTTTCTCCTCTCCTTAATGAGAATTAGTGTGTCCATTTCAGTTTCATCTCGTTACTCCTATAAGAGGTCGCTCCTCTTCCCAACGAGAAACAACTCTTCGAATTGTTCTAGAGCATTGCACCGCCTACCTCTTTCCCATCTTGCTTCCTGGCGTGCACTGGAGAGTGAGACAGCAGGCCTCCGAAACCCTGCCTCTTGTGATCCGGTATAGGAAAGGGGCGATCAGGTTTTTGGGGAGTGTCCTTACGTGACTGTTGGAGTCTTGTTCATCGTGGCTGCGAATGGCGACATCATTGACGACGAGTTCCCAAACGACAACTTCTTCCCCGACGTCAACGACCTCTTCAGCGACATGACGATCGAGACATCTGCACCTTCTGCTATTGTGCCGTATGCCATCTTATCCTCACTGTTAGGGCTAGCATTTGGTTTATTGCTAATAGCAATTGACATGGATATGATGTATTTTGCTTATGATTTTGATTGCATGACTAGTCTCAACGAATTGTTGCTAGTTTCTAGTTTCATCAATATATTGCTATTCATGTTTTATCCATTATTTTTCTAGATTAAACTAAACGGGAAAATGCCTAATTATTCAACACTCCCTCTGTAAAGAGTGTTTAGATTAATATAAGGGAGTACCTAGAACTCATCTAGATGAGACATAATTTGGTCTCATTCACTTTAAAAACAAGAACAGATACAACCCACGTCAGCACACACGCATCTTATAGCATCACATCCAATGGCTATAAAAGGTGAATGGGACCAAATTATATCTCATCTAGATGAGTTCTAGCAAAACTGTTAATATAAAATAATATTATAAACATTTTTATATTTCTTTACGTACAGTCTTACAAAAAATCCATGCACGGTATTTTTTACTAGTAGAATGCTTGTGTGTTGCCACGGGCCATGGAACTTTTTCTTGCCCATTGCATATATAAACATAATGCACATCAAAAAAAATTGGACCATGATGCACGTCAAAGTTTGTATGTATAGAAATGATATCCCGTAACAATCAATCAAAAAGTAATGAAAATTCACTTCACTTGCGATGTAAGTTGATATAGAAAATCTAACTCAATGATGTGTACATAGAGCAAAGCAATGATCCAGCTAATTATATCTTACAAACTAAGATTTACTTGATGCATTCCGTACAATGTTCGAATTGTTGTCTTTTGCTTAATAATTTGCACGGTACAATGTGAGTTGCATCCTGTGTATATTAAGAAATAAATTGTAGGCTACCTAAAGGTCATTTGGTTAGTTTTTTCTCTGAAAATGACTGGTCAGGCTATGTGACATTTATGTCACGCATAGCAGCTACCCCTTTCTCCTTTTATTTCTTTTTCTTTAAGTAAAAAAAGCACCAACTCCTCTCACTCACTCAGTGCACAGCCGCCTCCTGCTCTTCCCTCACAACCAGTGAGCCGCCGGGCATCGCTACACTGGTGGAAAACGGCCATTTATCCCGGTTTCAGAGACCCTTTAGCCCCAGTTCTGGAACCAGGACTAAAGCCAAATCCTTTAATCCCGGTTCACTTACGAACCAGGATAGAAGGGGCTCCATGTGGCCGCTGCAGGGCGCCCATATAGGAGGACCTGTAGTCCCGATTGGTAATACCAACCGGGACCAAAAGGCCTCCACGCATCAGCAGCTGTCAGGAGTTGGGGTTTTTGTTTTTTTTAAAGGGGAGGGGTTCGAGGGTTAATTTAGGGGTTTGATCATATTATGTTAGCTAGCTAATAGAGAGATGTGACCTCTCTTTCTCCGTGCTTGCTTGACGCTAGCTACTATACGTATAGAGAGAACTCGACACGCTAGCTAGTAAGCATGAAGGAACCATTAATTACAGAAGATCATCATGAACATATATATAGAGAGAGAAGTGAGACCTCTCTTTCTCGGAGAGAATGGTCGAACAACATGTTTTCATATATCTATCTAACGCTACTACATATATACAATATAACATGTCTTACAATCCCTAACATCTAAAATCGGTTCCAACTTCCACATGGTATTCTCCGGCTTTAGGTATGACGTGGTCAAGAAAGAATCCCGCCAATTCCTCTTGAATTTCTCGTATGCGATCATGTGGTAGGAGTTCATCCCGCATCTGCCACAACTAATTTAAAGAAGGGGGTCAATACATATATATGAATGAAACTCAACACAACTGATGGTAATAAAATAAAATTATGAATATTTTTGTTTACGTACTTCATATTGCTCTTCAGAGTAGCCCCGCTTAGAGGCCGTCGACTTGTAGATGAACTCGCAAACGTAGTATCCATAAAAATCATTCCCGGCTTCCTGCCACAAGAACTTTACGAGAAGTAGAGTTCAATCAAACTAATAATCGAGCATGTTAAATGGTATTGATGAAACTAGCTAGAATCAATGGGAGATGCGTGGAACTAACTAGTAGCACTTACTTTCGGGTGTGTAAATCGCAGCTCCGTCAGCAGTCCCGGAACAATTGCGGTGAATTCTTTCCAAACCCTGCCAGACAAAGACAATAATTACTTGATATCAGGAAATGAACAAAGTTGCTGATATGGTATTGATTTTCTGTAAAAGACAAAAACAAGGAAAAAACAACAACTAGCACTGGGCACTAGGTTAATAGGTTAGTCCCAAAAAATGATATAAAATAGCATATTAATGCATATAAAACATCCAAGATGGATAATATAATAGCATGGAACAATCAAAAATTATAGATACGTTGGAGACGTATCAAGCATCCCCAAGCTTAATTCCTCCTTGTTGTGTCCTTGTAAGTTTTTGGTAATTACAATGATTAATGACATACTTTAAAATAAAGTCAATTTATAATATATTTATGGAGAGCTCTAGATCCATGGTACTTTTCAAT
This sequence comes from Triticum aestivum, assembly GCF_018294505.1. Lineage (NCBI taxonomy): Eukaryota > Viridiplantae > Streptophyta > Magnoliopsida > Poales > Poaceae > Triticum > Triticum aestivum. The sequence goes on along the minus strand of NC_057813.1, from coordinate 753,830,114 downwards.
GTTGTTAATGGTGCATATGTGGTATCAATGGATCAATGCGACCACTGTCTCTTCACATGTGTACTATGGTTCTAATTTCTTGATAAGGCATATTCACGTTTATTAAGAAAACCATGATTTCTCATATTCAGTAATTCATATGAGGTGCACTTGTTGTTCTTGGTAGTGTTATGCGATCAGAAGTAATGGATTCTAGTCTCTTGAGTTGAAGTTTCACTACTAGGGAAAACCCTAGTAGTAGCGCGGGTTTTGAGGCTATCAGCAGCGCGGGTAGCCGTGCTACTACTACGGCGCTACATCTAACTGTTAGTAGTAGCGCGGTCAGCACCCGTGCTACTACTGTTGACTATATCAGCAGCGGTTTTCTAGAACACGCTACTATTAGTTAGCTGTAGCGGTTTCCTAGCCCCTCGCTACTGCTATATCTTTCATCATTTTCCCGCGCTTCCTATCCCGTTTAGGTTTCAATGAACTACAATTTCCAGATACTAGGTACTACTAGATATCAATTTCATAAAGGATTATAGGTACTAGGTAGTACTCCCTCCGTTCCAAATTACTCGTCGTGGTTTTAGTTCAAACCACGACGAGTAATTTGGAACGAAGGAAGTACTAGATAACAATTTCATGTATAGTCAACATGCATCCTCAAGTAGTACAAGGTCATATCAACGATGATCATCATATGTAGTTCTACATGATATCGACGACGAACATCATATGTAGTTCTAGATGATATCAACGACGATCATCATATGTAGTTCTAGATGATATAGCCACACACATATATGTTGTTCTAGATGATATTGGAGATGATCATCATCCTCAAGCCTGGGCGGTTGGTGTTCCTGATAGTAATTAGGATGGCCTGTCCAACACGAAGATTCTTGCCATCAAGGAATCTCTTCCACCCAACCGAGTTTAAGTGTGTGCGACCGTCCGTGTCCACGCGGTAAGTATAGGTTGTGACGGAGCCCCTTGCGGTAAGGCATAGTCCAGCTGAGCCTTCTTCATCAGGCTCGATACCATAACTCACAGATAGGCTCTTTGCCAATTTCTGAATAAGAAAAACATATCAATTAATAAATAGCCTCGCACATACTCTTGCAAATAAGTATATATGGATTATCTACACTATTAATAGTTCCTTAGATTCTACACTAATAAGCATGTGATCGAAATCTACACTAAAGCATATCATCGACTAGATTCCACACAACATATCATTGGACTCTACACTAAGCATATCATTGGATAATTTGCATTTGTAAGTGTAACATACCATATCATGTCGATCGACCATGGTACTTGTCAGGCGGGTCGCGAATGGCACCCCAACGAAGTCAGCACGTGGTGGAATTATGTCCCACAGGTTGCACACCTCCTCCTCGCTCAGCCTCATTCTTTGAGCTACGATGGCATCATGAAGTGGGTCCTCGTCATCTTCATCGAGTGGGTCCTCATTATATTCATCATCTTCGTCATCTTCATCATCTTCCACCAGGTTGATATAAATGACAGCCAGCTTGGGTCTTTCTGCTCTGAAGGAGAAGCTGGTCAACTCACCACCAGTAAGATGCATGCGGGCGAGGAAACGGGCCCATCCATCTCCTCCAATCTGTGAAATATTTTGTCCTTTCTCGACCTCCATAGTGTACGGCCCCCTAGGAGCCTCAAATGTCACAGTGTCTCCTGTCAACTTGTTGAATTTCAACCTCACATTGCATGGGACGATCTGTGTAAAAAAAGCAAAATGACACAATGCAGTAATGCCAACACTAAAAATAAAGTTGTTGTTACATTTCATATAATTTCTTACCGCCGCATGAAGAAAACTCGCTTGGAAGTAGATGCCAAATAGCTTGCCAGTTGCAAGGCTGCTGGCGCACCTTGACTTGCACAATCGACATGGTGGTGGTGGTGGTGGCGCCATTTTCCTAAAGAAATAGGAGCAAAGGATTAATGATCCACTTCACACGAAAGAAAAACAGTAGCATGTGATTTTTTTGGTTCTTCTTCAGTTATATTTTCATAGCTTACGTATTAACACCTTCTAGAATAGGACCAACTATCAAGTGCCAAATCTTGAGAGCTATCAACTAGCATTCTAGATCAACTAAATCAAAATGTTCTATAAATCAACTAAATCAACTAGCCTATTAAATCAATTGTTGTAAATATGCCCTAGAGGCAATAATAAATTAGTTATTATTATATTTCCTTGTTCATGATAATCGTTTATTATCCATGCTATAATTCTATTGATAGGAAACTCAGATACATGTGTGGGTACATAGACAACACCATGTCCCTAGTAAGCCTCTAGTTGACTAGCTCGTTAATCAATAGATGGTTACGGTTTCCTGACCATGGACATTGGATGTCATTGATAACGGGATCACATCATTAGGAGAATGATGTGATGGACAAGACCCAATCCTAAGCCTAGCACAGATCGTGTAGTTCGTATGCTAAAGCTTTTCTAAATGTCAAGTATCATTTCCTTAGACCATGAGCTTGTGCAACTCCCGGATACCGTAGGAATGCTTTGGGTGTACCAAACGTCACAATGTAACTGGGTGGCTATAAAGGTGCATTACAGGTATCTCCGAAAGTGTCTGTTGGGTTGGCACGAATCGAGACTGGGATTTGTCACTCCGTGTGACGGAGAGGTATCTCTGGGCCCACTAGGTAGGACATCATCATAATGTGCACAATGTGATCAAGGAGTTGATCGCGGGATGATTTGTTACGGAACGAGTAAAGAGACTTGCCAATAACGAGATTGAACAAGGTATCGGATACCGACGATCGAATCTCGGGCAAGTACAATACCGCTAGACAAAGGGAATTGTATACGGGATTGATTGAGTCCTTGACATCGTGGTTCATCCGATGAGATCATCGTGGAACATGTGGGAGCCAACATGGGTATCCAGATCCCGCTGTTGGTTATTGACCGGAGAACGTCTCGGTCATGTCTGCATGGTTCCCAAACCCGTAGGGTCTACACACTTAAGGTTCGATGACGCTAGGGTTATAAAGGAAGTTTGTATGCGGTTACCGAATGTTGTTCGGAGTCCCGGATGAGATCCCGGACGTCACGAGGAGTTCCGGAATGGTCCGGAGGTAAAGAATTATATATGGGAAGTCTTGTTTTGGTCACCGAAAAAGTTTCGGGTTTTATCGGTAATGTACCGGGACCACCGGGAGGGTCCCGGGGGTCCACCAAGTGGGGCCACCATCCTCGGAGGGCTGCATGGACCAAGTGTGGGAGGGGAGCAGCCCCAGGTGGGCTGGTGGGCCCCCCCCCCCAGAGGCCCATGCGCCAAGAGATAAGATAAAGGGAGAGTCCTAAAATGGGAAGGCACCTCCTAGGTGTCTTAGGGAGGATGGACTCCTCCCTGGCCGCACCCTTCCTTGGAGGAAGGGCCAAGGCTGCACCTCCCCCCTCTCCCTTGCCCCTATATATAGTGGAGGGGAGGGAGGGCAGCCGCACCTGAGTCCCTGGCACCTCCCTCCCTCCCGTGACACCTCCTCCTCTCCCGCAGGTGCTTGGCGAAGCCCTGCAGGATTGCCACGCTCCTCCACCACCACCACACCGTTGTGCTGTTGCTGGATGGAGTCTTCCTCAACCTCTCCCTCTCTCCATGCTGGATCAAGTCATGGGAGACGTCACCGGGCTGTACGTGTGTTGAATGCGGAGGTGCCGTCCGTTCGGCACTAGGATCTACGGTGATTTGAATCACGACGAGTACGACTCCATCAACCCTGTTCACTTGAACGCTTCCGCTTAGCGATCTACAAGGGTATGTAGATGCACTCTCCTTCCCCTCGTTGCTAGTCTCTCCATGGATAGATCTTGGTGACACGTAGGAAAATTTTGAATTTCTGCTACGTTCCCCAACAGTGGCATCATGAGCTAGGTCTATTGCGTAGATTCTTTGCACGAGTAGAACACAAAGTAGTTGTGGGCGTTGATTTTGTTCAATATGCTTACCGTTACTAGTCCAATCTTGTTTCGACGGTATTGTGGGATGAAGCGGCTCGAACCGACCTTACACGTACTCTTACGTGAGACAGGTTCCACCGACTGACATGCACTTGGTGCATAAGGTGGCTAGCGGGTGCCAGTCTCTCCCACTTTAGTCGGAACGGATTCGATGAAAAAGGTCCTTATGGAGGGTAAATAGCAATTGGCATATCACGTTGTGGTTTTGCGTAGGTAAGAAACGTTCTTGCTAGAAACCCATAGCAGCCACGTAAAACATGCAAACAACAATTAGAGGACGTCTAACTTGTTTTTGCAGGGTATGCTATGTGATGTGATATGGCCAAGAAGAATGTGATGAATATATGTGATGTATGAGATTGATCATGTTCTTGTAATAGGAATCACGACTTGCATGTCGATGAGTATGACAACCGGCAGGAGCCATAGGAGTTGTCTTTATTTATTGTATGACCTGCGTGTCATTATACAACGCCATGTAATTACTTTACTTTATTGCTAACCGGTAGCCATAGTAGTAGAAGTAATAGTTGGCGAGACAACTTCATGAAGACACGATGATGGAGATCATGATGATGGAGATCATGGTGTCATGCCGGTGACGATGATGATCATGGAGCCCCGAAGATGGAGATCAAAAGGAGCAAAATGATATTGGCCATATCATGTCACTATTTGATTGCATGTGATGTTTATCATGTTTATGCATCTTATTTGCTTAGAACGACGGTAGTAAATAAGATGATCCCTCATTAAAATTTCAAGAAGGTGTTCCCCCTAACTGTGCACCGTTGCGAAAGTTCGTCGTTTCGAAGCACCACGTGATGATCGGGTGTGATAGATTCTTACGTTCACATACAACGGGTGTAAGCCAGATTTACACACGCGGAACACTTAGGTTAACTTGACGAGCCTAGCATGTACAGACATGGCCTCGGAACACAAGAGACCGAAAGGTCGAGCATGAGTCGTATGGTAGATACGATCAACATGAAGATGTTCACCGATGATGACTAGTCCATCTCACGTGATGATCGGACATGGCCTAGTTGACTCAGATCATGTAATCACTTAGATGACCAGACGGATGTCTATCTGAGTGGGAGTTCATGAGATGAACTTAATTATCTTGAACATAGTCAAAAGATCTTTGCAAATTATGCCATAGCTCGCGCTTTAGTTCTACTGTTTTAGATATGTTCCTAGAGAAAATATAGTTGAAAGTTGACAGTAGCAATTATGCGGACAGTAGAAGGCTTATGTCCTTAATGCACCGCCCCGTGTGCTGAACCTCGAACGTCGTTTGTGGATGTTGCGAACATCTGACATACACGTCTTGATAACTACGTGATAGTTCAGTTAAACGGTTTAGAGTTGAGGCACCAAAGACGACTTCGCGACGTCGCTGAACATATGAGATGTTTCGAGGGCTGAAGTTGGGATTTCAAGCTCGTGCCCACGTCAAGAGGTATAAGACCTCCGACGATTTTCTTAGCCTGCAAACTAAGGGAGAAAAGCTCAATCGTTGAGCTTATGCTCAGATTGTCTGAGTGCAACAATCACTTGAATCGAGTGGGAGTTGATCTTCCAGATGAGATAGTGATGTTTCTCCAAAGTCATTGCCACCAAGCTGCTAGAGCTTCGTGATGAACTATAACATGTCAGGGATAGATATGATGATCCTTGAGGTATTCACGATGTTTGACACCGCGAAAGTAGAAATCAAGAAGGAGCATCAATTGTTGATGGTTGGTGAAACCAGTAGTTTCAAGAAGGGCAAGGGCAAGAAGGGACACTTCATGAAACGACAAATCAGTTGCTGCTCCAGTGAAGAAACCCAAGGTTGAACCCAAACCCGAGACTAAGTGCTTCTGTAATAAGGGGAACAGCCACTGTAGCAGAATTACCCTAGATACTTGGTAGATAAGAAGGCTGGCAAGGTCGATAGAAGTATATTGGATATACATTATGTTAATGTGTACTTTACTAGTACTCCTAGTAGCACCAGGGTATTAGATACCGGTTCGGTTGCTAAGTGTTAGTAACTCGAAATAAAAGCTATGGAATAAACGGAGACTAGCTAAAGGTGAGCCGACGATATGTGTTGGAATGTTTCCAAGGTTGATGTGATCAAGCATCGCACGCTCCCTCTACCATCAAGATTGGAGTTAAACCTAAAATTGTAATTTGGTGTTTGCGTTGAGCATAGACATGATTGGATTATGTCTATCGCAATACGGTTATTCATTTAAGGAGAATAATGGTTACTCTATTTATTTGAATAAATACCTTCAATGGTCTTGCACCTAAAAGAATGGTTTATTGAATCTAGATCGTAGTGATACACATTTTCATGCCAAAAGATATAAGATAGTAATGATAGTACCACTTACTTGTGGCACTGCCATGTAAGTCATATTGGTGTAAAACGCATGAAGAAGCTCCATGTTGATGGATCTTTGGACTCACTCGTTTTGGAAAAGTTTGAGACATGCGAACCATGTCTATTGGTGTATAGGCATGAAGAAACTCCCTGCAGATGGATCGTTTGGACTCACTTGATTTTGAATCACTTGAGATATGCAACTCATACCACATGGGCAAGATGACTGAAAAACCTCGGTTTCAGTAAGATGGAACAAGGTAGCAACCTGTTGGAAGTAACACATTTTGATGTGTGCAGTCCAATGAGTGCTGAGGCATGCAGTGAATATCGTTATGTTCTTACTTCACGGATGATTTAAGTAGATACTGAGTGTATTTACTTGATGAAACGCAAGTCTGAATTATTGAATGGTTCAAGTGATTTCAGAGTGAAGTTGAAGATCATCGTGACAAGAGGATAAAATGTATATGATATGATCATAGAGATGAGTATCTGAGTTACGAGCTTTGGCACGCAATTAAGACATTGTGGAAATTGTTTCACAATTAATACCGCCTGGAACACCATAGTGTGATGGTGCGTCCGAACATCATAGTTGCACCCTATTGGATATGGTGCGTACCATGATGTCTCTTGTCGAATTACCACTATCGTTCATGGGTTAGGCATTAGAGACAACCGCACTCACTTTAATAGGGCACCACGTAATTCAGTTGCGATGACACCGTTTGAACTATGGTTTGGAGAAACCTAAGTTGTCGTTTCTTGAAGGTTTGGGGCTGCGACGCTTATGTGAAAAAGTTTCAGGTTGATAAGCTCGAACCCAAAGCGGATAAAATGCATCTTCATAGGACACCCAAAATGGTTGGGAATACCTCCTAATTCAGATCCGAAAGCAATAGGGATTGTTTCTAGAAACGGGTCCTTTCTCGAGGAAAAGTTTCTCTCGAAAGAATTGAGTGGGAGGATGGTGGAGACTTGATGAGGTTATTGAACCATCACTTCAACTAGTGTGCAGCAGGGCACAGGAAGTTATTCCTGTGGCGCCTACACCAATTGAAGTAGAAGCTTATGATAGTGATCATGAAGTTTCGGATCAAGTCACTACCGTACCTCGTAGGGTGACAAGGATGCGTACTACTTCAGAGTGGTACAGTAATCCTGTCTTGAAGGTCATATTTCTAGATGAACCTACGAGCTATGGAGAAGCGATGGTGGGCCCATATTCCGACAAATGGTTGGAAGCGATGAAATCCGAGATAGGATCCATGTATCAGAACAAAGCATGGACTCTGGTGGACTTGCCCGATAGGCAAGCCATTGAGATAAATGGATCTTTAAGAAGAAGACGGACGTGGACGGTAATGTCACCGTCTATGAAGCTCGACTTGTGGCAAAGAGTTTTTCACAAGTTCAAGGAGTTGACTACGATGAGATTTTCTCATCCGTAGCGATGCTTAAGTCCGTCGGAATCATGTTAGCATTAGCTGCATTTATGAAATCTGGCAGATGGATGTCAAAACGAGTTTCCTTACCAGTTTTGTAAGGAAAGGTTGTATGTGATACAATCAGAAAGTTTTGTCGATCCTAAGGATGCTAAAAGGTATGCTGGCTCCAGCGATCCTTCTAAGGACTGGAATAAGCATCTCGGAGTTGGAATATACGCTTTGATGAAATGATCAAAGATTTTGGGTTTATACAAAGTTTGTGAGAAACTTGTATTTCCAAAGAAGTGAGTGGGAGCACTATAGAATTTCTGATGAGTATATGTCGTTGACATATTGATGATCAGAAATGATGTAGAATTTTCTGTAAAGCATATAGGGTTATTTGAAAAGTGTTTTTCAAGTGAAAATCTGGATTAAGCTACTTGAACATTGAGCATCAAGATCTATGAGGATAGATCAAAACCGCTTAATGGTACTTTCAAATGAGCATATACCTTGACATGATCTTGAAGGTGTTCAAGATGGATCAGTCAAAGAAGGAGTTCTTGCCTGAGATGTAAGGTATGAAGTTAAGACTTAAAGCTTGACCACGGCAGAAAAGAGAGAAAGGACGAAGGTCATCCCCTATGCTTTAGACGTAGGCTCTATAGTATGCTATGCTGTGTACCGCACCGGAAGTGTGCCTTGCCATGAGTCAGTCAAGGGGTACAAGAATGATCCAGGAATGGGGATCATTGGACAACGGTCAAAATTGTCCTTGGAGTAAATAAGGACATGTTTCTCGATTATGGAGGTGATAAAGAGTTCAGCATAAAGGGTTACGTCGATGCAAGCTTTAACACCTATCCGAGTGACTCTGAGTAGCAAACCGGATACATATAGTGGAGCAACCATTTGGAATAAGCTTCAAGTGGAGCGTGGAAGCAGCATTTACAATATGACATAGAGAATTGCAAAGTACATACGGATCTGAATACTGCAGACCTGTTGACTAAAACTTCTCTCACAAGGAAAAGATGATCAAACCCCAGAACTCATTGAGTCTTAATCACATGGTGATGTGAACTAGTTTAGCGACACTAGTAAACTCTTTGGATGTTGATCACATGGCGATGTGACCTATCAGTGTTAATCACATGGCGATGTGAACTAGATTATTGACTCTAGTGCAAGTGGGAGACTGTTGGAAATATGCCCTAGAGGCAATAATAAATTAGTTATTATTATATTTCCTTGTTCATGATAATCGTTTATTATCCATTCTATAATTGTATTGATAGGAAACTCAGATACATGTGTGGGTACATAGACAACACCATGTCCCTAGTAAGCCTCTAGTTGACTAGCTCGTTAATCAATAGATGGTTACGGTTTCCTAACCATGGACATTGGATGTCATTGATAACGGGATCACATCATTTGGAGAATGATGTGATGGACAAGACCCAATCCTAAGCCTAGCACAGATCGTGTAGTTCGTATGCTAAAGCTTTTCTAAATGTCAAGTATCATTTCCTTAGACCATGAGCTTGTGCAACTCCCGGATACCGTAGGAATGCTTTGGGTGTACCAAACGTCACAACGTAACTGGGTGGCTATAAAGGTGCATTACAGGTATCTCCGAAAGTGTCTGTTGGGTTGGCACGAATCGAGACTGGGATTTGTCACTCCGTGTGACGGAGAGGTATCTCTGGGCCCACTCGGTAGGACATCATCATAATGTGCACAATGTGATCAAGGAGTTGATCGCGGGATGATGTGTTACGGAACGAGTAAAGAGACTTGCCGGTAACGAGATTGAACAAGGTATCGGATACCGACGATCGAATCTCGGGCAAGTACAATACCGTGGTTCATCTGATTGTATACGGGATTGATTGAGTCCTTGACATCGTGGTTCATCTGATGAGATCATCGTGGAACATGTGGGAGCCAACATGGGTATCCAGATCCCGCTGTTGGTTATTGACCGGAGAACGTCTCGGTCATGTCTGCATGGTTCCCGAAACCGTAGGGTCTACACACTTAAGGTTCGATGACGCTAGGGTTATAAAGGAAGTTTTTATGTGGTTACCGAATGTTGTTCGGAGTCCCGAATGAGATCCCGGACGTCACGAGGAGTTCCGGAATGGTCCGGAGGTAAAGAATTATATATGGGAAGTCCTGTTTTGGTCACCAGAAAAGTTTCGGGTTTTATCGGTAATGTACCGGGACCACCGGGAGGGTCCCGGGGGTCCACCAAGTGGGGCCACCATCCTCGGAGGGCTGCATGGGCCAAGTGTGGGAGGGGACCAGCCCCAGGTGGGCTGGTGCCCCCCCCCCCAAGAGGCCCATGCGCCAAGAGATAAGATAAAGGGAGAGTCCTAAAAGGGGAAGGCACCTCCTAGGTGCCTTAGGGAGGATGGACTCCTCCCTGGCCGCACCCTTCCTTGGAGGAAGGGCCAAGGCTGCGCCTCCCCCCTCTCCCTTGCCCCTATATATAGTGGAGGGGAGGGAGGGCAGCCGCACCTGAGTCCCTGGCACCTCCCTCCCTCCCGTGGCACCTCCTCCTCTCCCGCAGGTGCTTGGCGAAGTCCTGCAGGATTGCCACGCTCCTCCACCACCACCACGCCGTTGTGATGCTGCTGGATGGAGTCTTCCTCAACCTCTCCCTCTCTTCTTGCTGGATCAAGGCATGGGAGACGTCACCGGGCTGTATGTGTGTTGAACGCGGAGTTGCCGTCCGTTCGGCACTAGGATCATCGGTGATTTGAATCACGACGAGTACGACTCCATCAACCCCGTTCACTTGAACGCTTCCTCTTAGCGATCTACAAGGGTATGTAGATGCACTCTCCTTCCCCTCGTTGCTAGTCTCTCCATGGATAGATCTTGGTGACACGTAGGAAAATTTTGAATTTCTGCTACGTTCCCCAACATCAATTTGCCTACTAAATCAACTAAGTCAAAATGTTCTATAAATCAACTAAATCAACTAGCCTACTAGATCAACTTGCCTACTAAATCAATAAAATCAAAATGTTCTAAATCAACTAGCCTACTAAATCAACTAAATCATATGAACTAAATCAAAATGTTGCATATGAACTAGCCTACTAAATCAAAATGTAGTAGGGAGGAGGGGTTGTGGATGGAGGAGGGAGGAGGGAGAAGGAGGGGCGACTGGAGGAGGGAGGAGAGAGTAGGAGGGAGGAGGGAGAAGGAGGGGCGACTGGAGGAGGGAGGAGAGAGTAGGAGGG
>NC_057813.1:753794871-753818747 GCF_018294505.1 Triticum aestivum | reverse complement strand
TACGACGGAGGAGGAAGGGCGGAGCGAGGAGGGGCCGACCGGTGGCGAGTCGAGGAAGGACGGAGGAGGAGGGCGGTACCGAGTCCAGCAAGGAGGAGGAGGTGACGGTGGCAGAGAGGGAGGAGGGGTAGGCGACGGCGGCCGGCGAGGAAGGACCGGCGCGAGGGGAGGGGTGAGGGGAAGGTCGAGTGAGTGTGAGTGTGAGTGTGGAACGGATAGAGGAGAGCGTGAGTGGTGGGAGGTAGCTAGTTTTAGTAGTAGCGCGGTATAAGTAAAGGCGATATTGCTAAACTACCTAGCAGTAGCGCCCTTCTAATTAACGCGTTGCTGCTATAACTAGCTTCGCGGCGGGGTCGTGGGAATTTTAGCAGTAGCATGGCTTAGTGGAGGCGTGCTACTGCTACTTTTATTTCAGCAGCGAGTTCTGGTTGAGCGCGCTACTGATAAATTGCGGCAGCGCCTTATTTTAAAACTCGCTGCTGGTAAGATCATGTGTATAGGCTTTTCCCTAGTAGTGTTTGGACTTGTTTTCTATCTTTTAATTTATTTATTTAATGAGCATGGCTTCTGTTTTTAGTTGACATGCTAATGTTTGCCTCACAATATTATAAGAGGTGCATTGTTGTAATACATGTTCCACTTCTTCATTTGTAAGATGACAATACTCTAAACAACAACAAAAAAACAACAAAATTGTAGGTATTGATGAAAACACATCATGGACCAAGACTTGGAACACACTGAGCATGCATATTTGTCCCAAATATCCTAATTAAGAAAATAGTCCAAAGGATAATGAATTTGGAAAAAATATATTTTATTTCAATATATCTCTTAAATGTAAGCGCTAAATAGCATCTACAAAATCTCTCCATAGTCTATAAGACCATCAATATCTTGTCCAGTGGAAGAGGGTGGCACATCAACCCATCCACCATTTACCATGGAAGACTGTCCTAGATCGGTACCGCTAGAGCCTAAGTAATCATCTATCCCTAGGAAACTATTGTAGAACGACTGATCTGATAGAGCATAACCCCATTGTTCAGTGTTAAATGGGTCATCAATAGAAAAGGCATTGCCACTCGAGTACCCCAATAGTGGAGAGGCCTCCAAATTCTGCCCAGATGTTGAGTCGTGGTTTGCATCACTTTGTTGTGGTTGCACTATGTTGCAAGGACTTTCATAGTTCTGAACATGCAACTCCTCTGGTTGAGTTTGCTCATGTGACTGATTTGGTATGGGTTGGACATGGGAAGCCAAGTGTGGGGCTAAAGATGGTGGTGCAAAATCAAACATTTGTGGTACCTGCATAGGAAACATTGGTGCCGAAGTTTGTTCTGGTTGTGATGGTAGTGGATCTCCAGGTAGCTGGAGTTGTGAGAGATTGTGAGGCCATGATGACTGCATTAGTGAATGAGTAGTACCCAAATGATCCGTCGACAGAACACTTGGTAGTTGCAGATCTTGTGCCACACATGTGACACTGGTCTTGGCTTCACCACCATGCAATGGAGGTAGCCGGCATCTAATGTCTTTTTGGACCCGAGAGAGCTCATTGAAGAGCTTATTTAGATCTTCCAGACCGAGATCTTGTTCCTTCGTGAATAAAAGATTTGCCACCATACTTGGATTCTCTTCTTGGATACTTTTCATACGAAGTATGGAAAGTTGGTTTTGGTCTTCCTCGGTCTTGTTCTCCATGTCCAACTGAGCCACCTCGTTTTGTAGGCTTCCAATCCTGGCAGTGGTTGCCTCATTGGCGGAGGGAACTGCTGGTGGAGCTCCAAATAGGAAAGCATCAACAATGGGATCGGCCAATGGCGTCCCAAATGAGTGCATCTTTCCATTGTTTGTCTCTAGGACGACTGCAACCCTAGCCCTAGTGAGGGCAGAGATGTCGGTCGCCCTCTTGAACAAACCAGAACGTCGCTTGTAGAAGGTGAGATCACGATCTTTGTCATTATGGATGTATGCCACACCTGACCGCCGCTCTTTCCTCGGCATACTAATGTGGACAAAGAGGAAGAAACTTACTACTACAAATAGGAAGCACAAGTACCTACAGAAAACTAGAGATTTACGAGTATTGTTGGCTAACCACATATTTGTGTAGGATATGAGAAGATGTACTCCCCTTATATAGAATAAAAGGGTTGTATGGGAGTGCTATTTGACTATGCTAAGACTATGTAAATCTTTAGTAAGAATTAACATACAATAACTCATAAAAGGTGCTAGTTTATGGATACTATTAACTATCGTCCAAATATACATATGTGAATGCATTGACATCCTTCTTTGCAACCACTGATATGTCTTTCTTATGATGTTAGTATTCACATCCATATATAACTATTAGCACTTCTAAAAATAGAAATATTAAATGATTGCCATTTGACTACATCCATATCCTTATCTAGAAGTATTAATGGGAGTTAAACCCAGCTAAGTTTTACTCTAATATACAAAATAATTGTGGTCAAATTTATTTGGTTGTTAGTTGCGTCCAAATCCTTTGTTTATCACATTGATTACATCCTAATATATCAGTGACCACATTGATTACATCCATATCCTGTACTAGCTATGAACTATCTAACCTAGAAGTGGTCGTCCTTTAATCCATAATACGCTAGTATAACATGGACCTTGGTTTGGGCCTGAACTTAGAAACTCAGATCGCAACTAGGAAAGATACACTAAGAGAAACTAGAAAATACTGGGACATTTGGTAAGTCATGGTATAACACATATGTTACTCTGAGCATCGACATGCATCCTTGGTAAGCCCAGTTCCCACGAAAGATGTGTTTTTATTGGTTACACATGTATATCTTGGGCCCTAGTTTTTTATCGCCCATAAAATAATATGTACATGGCTTTTTTTGCAAGGAGCCAACACAACCTAACATATTATATATTAAAAGTAATTGATGGGCTCACCAGAAAAGGATAAAAATGCTAGAAAATCCCTCAAAACTAAAAAAACATCCGACATTCAATCTATTATATATTAAAAGTAATCGACATGGCTCCCCAGAAAAAAGGTAAAAAAATGCTAGAAAACCCCTCAAAAATCAAAAACATCCGACTGTCTATTTAATAGGCTAGAATTTTATAACCGTTAGACTAGTTTATAAGTGAAATAATTACCCACCATTGCCATTATAAGAAAAAAAATGGTTCATCCAACTTATTAGGACGTGGGCTGATGCCATCTTATTAGGATGTGGGCTGATGCCATATTATAATGGAAAAATAGTTATGTTCCCATAGTACAAAAAGAACTACTCACACATGAACATAGTGGCAACAATGTTCATGTAAATGATCTCTGTGATGAATTCCTCCTTGGCAGAATACCTGATTGGATCTTCACGGAGCAAAGAGGTGGGCGGCGTAAAAATCCTCTGTTAATATTTGTGAGGGTTTCGGGAGTATATAAAGGCAGGGGAAGAAAGAGGTGTTGGGAAACGTAGCAGAAATTCAAAATTTTCCTACGTGTCACCAAGATCTATCCATGGAGAGACTAGCAACGAGGGGAAGGAGAGTGCATCTACATACCCTTGTAGATCGCTAAGCGGAAGCGTTCAAGTGAACGGGGTTGATGGAGTCGTACTCGTCGTGATTCAAATCACCGATGATCCTAGTGCCGAACGGACGGCACCTCCGCGTTCAACACACGTACAGCCCGGTGACGTTTCCCATGCCTTGATCCAGCAAGGAGATAGGGAGAGGTTGAGGAAGACTCAATCCAGCAGCAGCACAATGGCGTGGTGGTGGTGGAGGAGCGTGGCAATCCTGCAGGGCTTCGCCAAGCACCTGCGGGAGAGGAGGAGGTGTCATGGGAGGGAGGGAGGTGCCAGGGACTCAGGTGCGGCTTCCCTCCCTCTCCTCCACTATATATAGGGGCAAGGGAGAGGGGGGAGGCGCAGCCTTGGCCCTTCCTCCAAGGAAGGGTGCGGCCAGGGAGGAGTCCATCCTCCCTAAGGCACCTAGGAGCTGCCTTCCCCCTTTAGGACTCTCCCTTTCCCTTATATCTTGGCGCATGGGCCTCTTGGGGGGTGCACCAGCCCACCTGGGGCTGGTCCCCTTCCACACTTGGCCCATGCAGCCCTCGGAGAATGCTGGCCCCACTTGGTGGACCCCCGGGACCCTCCCGGTGGTCCCGGTACATTACCGATAAAACCCGAAACTTTTCCAGTGACCAAAACAGGACTTCCCATATATAATTCTTTACCTCCGGACCATTCCGGAACTCCTCGTGACGTCCGGGATCTCATCCGGGACTCCGAACAACATTCGGTAACCACATACAAACTTCCTTTATAACCCTAGCATCATCGAACCTTAAGTGTGTAGACCCTACGGGTTCGGGAACCATGCAGACATGACCGAGACGTTCTCCGGTCAATAACCAATAGCGGGATCTAGATACCCATGTTGGCCCCCACATGTTCCACGATGATTTCATCGGATGAACCACGATGTCAAGGACTCAATCAATCCCGTATACAATTCCCTTTGTCTAGCGGTATTGTACTTGCCCGAGATTCGATCGTCGGTATCTCGATACCTTGTTCAATCTCGTTACCGACAAGTCTCTTTACTCGTTCCGTAACACATCATCCCGCGATCAACTCCTTGATCACATTGTGCACATTATGATGATGTCCTACCGAGTGGGCCCAGAGATACCTCTCCGTCACACGGAGTGACAAATCCCAGTCTCGATTCGTGCCAACCCAACAGACACTTTCGGAGATACCTGTAGTGCACCTTTATAGCCACCCAGTTACGTTGTGACGTTTGGTACACCCAAAGCATTCCTACGGTATCCGGGAGTTGCACAATCTCATGGTCTAAGGAAATGATACTTGACATTAGAAAAGCTTTAGCATACGAACTACGATCTTTGTGCTAGGCTTAGGATTGGGTCTTGTCCATCACATCATTCTCCTAATGATGTGATCCCGTTATCAATGACATCCAATGTCCATGGTCAGGAAACCGTAACCATCTATTGATCAACGAGCTAGTCAACTAGAGGCTTACTAGGGACATGGTGTTGTCTATGTATCCACACATGTATTGCGGTTTCCGGTCAATACAATTATAGCATGAATAATAAACGATTATCATGAACAAGGAAATATAATAATAACTAATTTATTATTGCCTCTAGGGCATATTTCCAACAGTCTCCCACTTGCACTAGAGTCAATAATCTAGTTCACATCGCCATGTGATTAACATTGATAGGTCACATCGCCATGTGACCAACATCCAAAGTGTTTACTAGTGTCAATAAACTAGTTCACATCATCATGTGATTAAGACTCAATGAGTTCTTGGGTTTTATCATGTTTTGCTTGTGAGAGAGGTTTTAGTCAACGGATCTGAACCTTTCAGATCCGTGTGTGCTTTGCAAATTTCTAGGTCATATTATAAATGCTGCTTCCACGCTCCATTTGAAACTATTCCAAATGGTTGCTCCACTATATGTATCCGGTTTGCTATTCAGAGTCATTCGGATAGGTGTTAAAGCTTGCATCAACGCAACTCTTTACGTCAAACTCTTTATCACCTCCATAACCGAGAAACATATCCTTATTCCTCTGAGGATAATTTTGACCGCTATCTGGTGATCCACTCCATGATCACCTTTGTACCCTCTTGCCAGATATGTAGCAAGGCACACATCAGGTGCGGTACACAGCATAGCATACTGTAGAGCCTATGTCTAAGGCATAGGGGACGACCTTCGTCCTTTCTCTCTTTTCTGCCATGGTCGAGCTTTAACTCTTAACTTCATACCTTACAACTCAAGCAAGAACTCCTTCTTTGACTGATCCATCTTGAACACCTTCAAGATTATGTCAAGGTAGTTGCTCATTTGAAAGTACCATTAAGCGTTTTTATCTATCCTTATAGATCTTGATGCTCAATGTTCAAGTAGCTTAATCCAGGTTTTCTATTGAAAAACACCTTTCAAATAACCCTGTATGCTTTCCAGAAATTCTACATCATTTCTGATCAACAATATGTCAACAACATATACTCATCAGAAATTCTATAGTGCTCCCACTCACTTCTTTGGAAATACAAGTTTCTCATAAACTTTGTATAAACCCAAAATCTTTGATCATCTCATCAAAGCGCACATTCCAACTTCGAGATGCTTACTCCAGTCCTTAGAAGGATCGCTGGAGCCAGCATACCTTTTAGCATCCTTAGGATCGAAAAAAACTTTCTAATTGTATCACATACAACCTTTCCTTACGAAGACTGGTAAGGAAACTCGTTTTGACATCCATCTGCCAGATTTCATAAATGCAGCTAATGCTAACATGATTCCGACGGACTTAAGCATCGCTACGGATGAGAAAATCTCATCGTAGTCAACTCCTTGAACTTGTGAAAAACTCTTCGCCACGAGTCGAGCTTCATAGACGGTGACATTACCATCCACGTCCGTCTTCTTCTTAAAGATCCATTTATCTCAATGGCTTGCCTATCGGGCAAGTCCACCAGAGTCCATGCTTTGTTCTGATACATGGATCCTATCTCGGATTTCATCGCTTCCAACCATTTGTCGGAATATGGGCCCACCATCGCTTCTCCATAGCTCGTAGGTTCATCTAGCAATATGACCTTCAAGACAGGATTACTGTACCACTCTGAAGTAGTACGCATCCTTGTCACCCTATGAGGTACGGTAGTGACTTGATCCGAAACTTCATGATCACTATCATAAGCTTCTACTTCAATTGGTGTAGGTGCCACAGGAATAACTTCCTGTGCCCTGCTGCACACTAGTTGAAGTGATGGTTCAATAACCTCATCAAGTCTCCACCATCCTCCCACTCAACTTTCCGAGACAAACTTTTCCTCGAGAAAGGACCCGATTCAAGAAACAATCCCTATTGCTTTCGGATCTGAATTAGGAGGTATACCCAACTGTTTTGGGTGTCCTATGAAGATGCATTTTATCCGCTTTGGGTTCGAGCTTATCAACCTGAAACTTTTTCACATAAGCGTCGCAGCCCCAAACCTTTAAGAAACGACAACTTAGGTTTCTCCAAACCATAGTTCAAACGGTGTCGTCTCAACGGAATTACGTGGTGCCCTATTAAAGTGAGTGCGGTTGTCTCTAATGCCTAACCCATGAACGATAGTGGTAATTTGATAAGAGACATCATGGTATGCCCCATATCCAATAGGGTGCATCTATGATGTTCGGACACACCATCACACTATGGTGTTCCAGGCAGTGTTAGTTGTGAAACAATTTCCACAATGTCTCAATTTCGTACCAAACTCGCAACTCAGATATTCATCTCCATGATCATATCATAGACATTTTATCCTCTTGTCACGACGATCTTCAACTTCACTCTGAAATTACTTGAACCTTTCAATAATTCAGATTTGTGTTTCAACAAGTAAACATACTCAGAATCTACTCGAATCATCTGTGAAGTAAGAACATAAGATATCCACTACATGCCTCAACACTCATTAGACTGCATACATCAAAATGTATTACTTCCAACAAGTTGCTTTCTTGTTCCATCTTACTGAAACCGAGGCTTTTCAGTCATCTTGCCCATGTGGTATGATTTGCATGTCTCAAATGATTCAACATCAAGTGAGTCCAAACGATCCATCTGCATGGAGTTTCTTCATGCGTATACACCAATAGACATGGTTCGCATGTCTCAAACTTTTCAAAAACGAGTGAGTCCAAACGATCCATCAACATGGAGCTTCTTCATGCGTTTTATACCAATATGACTCAAATGGCAGTGCCACAAGCAGGTGGTACTATCATTACTATCTTATATCTTTTGGCATGAAAATGTGTATCACTACGATCGAGATTTCAATAAACCATTAATTTTAGGTGCAAGACCATTGTAGGTATTATTCAAATAAACAGAGTAACCATTATTCTCCTTAAATGAATAACCGTACTGTGATAGACATAATCCAATCATGTCTATGCTCAACGCAAACACCAAATAACAATTATTTAGGTTTAACACCAATCTCGATGGCAGAGGGAGCGTGCGATGCTTGATCACATCAACCTTGGAAACATTTCCAACACATATCGTCGGCTCACCTTTAGCTAGTCTCCGTTTATTCCATAGCTTTTATTTCGAGTTACTAACACTTAGCAACCAAACCGGTATCTAATACCCTGGTGCTACTAGGAGTACTAGTATAGTACACATTAACATAATGTATATCCAATATACTTCTATCGACCTTGCCAGCCTTCTCATCTACCAAGTATCTAGGGTGGTTCTGCTTCAGTGTCCGTTCCTCTCATTACAAAAGCACTTAGTCTCGGGTTTGGGTTCAACCTTGGGTTTTTTTACTAGAGCAGCAACTGTTTTGCCGTTTCATGAAGTATCCCTTGTTGCCCTTGCCCTTCTTGAAACTAATGGTTTTACCAACCATCAACAATTGATGCTCCTACTTGACTTCTACTTTCGCGGTGTCAAACATTGCGAACACTTCAAGGATCATCATATCTATCCCTGATATGTTATAGTTCACCACGAAGCTCTAGTAGCTTGGTGGCAATGTCTTTGGAGAAACATCACTATCTCATCTGGAGGATTAACTCCCACTCGATTCAAGTGATTGGTGTACCCAGACAATCTGAGTACAAGCTCAACGATTGAGATCTTCTCCCTTAGTTTGTAGGCTAGAAAACTCGTTGGAGGTCTCATACCTCTTGACGTGGGCACGAGCCTGAAATCCCAATTTCAGCCCTCAGAACATCTCATATGTTCCGCGACATTTCAAAAAACGTCTTTGGTGCCTCAATTCTAAGCCGTTTAACATTACCGAACTATCACGTAGTCATCAAAACATGTGTGTCAGATGTTCGCAACATCCACAGACCACGTTCGAGGTCCAGCACACTGAGCGGTGCATTAAGGACATAAGCTTTCTACTGACCGCATAATTGCTACTGTCAACTTTCAACTATATTTTCTCTAGGAACATATCTAAACAGTAGAACTAAAGCGCGAGCTATGACATAATTTGCAAAGGGCTTTTGACTATGTTCAGGATAATTAAGTTCATCTAATGAACTCCCACTCAGATAGACATCCCTCCAGTCATCTAAGTGATTACATGATCCGAGTCAACTAGGCCGTGTCCGATCATCACGTGAGACGGACTAGTCATCATCGGTGAACATCTTCATGTTGATCGTATCTACCATACGACTCATGCTCGACCTTTCGGTCTCTTGTGTTCCGAGGCCATGTCTGTACATGCTAGGCTCGTCAAGTTAACCTAAGTGTTCTGCGTGTGTAAATCTGGCTTACACCCGTTGTATGTGAACGTAAGAATCTATCACACCCGATCATCACGTGGTGCTTCGAAACGACGAACTTTCGCAACGGTGCACAATTAGGGGGAACACTTTCTTGAAATTTTAATGAGGGATCATCTTATTTACTACCATTGTTCTAAGCAAATAAGATGCATAAACATGATAAACATCACATGCAATCAAACAGTGACATGATATGGCCAATATCATTTTGCTCCTTTTGATCTCCATCTTCGGGGCTCCATGATCATCATCGTCACCGGCATGACACCATGATCTCCATCATCATGATCTTCATCATCGTGTCTCCATGAAGTTGTCTCGCCAACTATTACTTCTACTACTATGGCTACCGGTTAGCAATAAAGTAAAGTAATTACATGGCGTTGTTTAATGACACGCAGGTCATACAATAAATAAAGACAACTCCTATGGCTCCTGCCGTTTGTCATACTCATCGACATGCAAGTCGTGATTCCTATTACAAGAACATGATCAATCTCATACATCACATATCATTAATCACATTCTTCTTGGCCATATCACATCACATAGCATACCCTGCAAAAACAAGTTAGACGTCCTCTAATTGTTGTTTGCATGTTTTACGTGGCTGCTATGGGTTTCTAGCAAGAACGTTTCTTACCTACGCAAAACCACAACGTGATATGTCAATTGCTATTTACCCTTCATAAGGACCCTTTTCATCGCATCCGATCCGACTAAAGTGGGAGAGACTGGCACCCGCTAGCCACCTTATGCACCAAGTGCATGTCAGTCGGTGGAACCTGTCTCACGTAAGAGTACGTGTAAGGTCGGTCCGAGCCGCTTCATCCCACAATACCGTCGAAACAAGATTGGACTAGTAACGGCAAGCATATTGAACAAAATCAACGCCCACAACTACTTTGTGTTCTACTCGTGCAAAGAATCTACGCAATAGACCTAGCTCATGATGCCACTGTTGGGAAACGTAGCAAAAATTCAAAATTTTCCTACGTGTCACCAAGATCTATCCATGGAGAGACTAGCAACGAGGGGAAGGAGAGTGCATCTACATACCCTTGTAGATCGCTAAGCGGAAGCGTTCAAGTGAACGGGGTTGATGGAGTCGTACTCGTCGTGATTCAAATCACCGATGATCCTAGTGTCGAACGGACGGCACCTCCGCGTTCAACACACGTACAGCTCGGTGACGTCTCCCATGCCTTGATCCAGCAAGGAGAGAGGGAGAGGTTGAGGAAGACTCCATCCAGCAGCAGCACAACGGCGTGGTGGTGGTGGAGGAGCGTGGCAATCCTGCAGGGCTTCGCCAAGCACCTGCGGGAGAGGAGGAGGTGTCACGGGAGGGAGGGAGGTGCCAGGGACTCAGGTGCGGCTTCCCTCCCTCTCCTCCACTATATATAGGGGCAAGGGAGAGGGGGGAGGCGCAGCCTTGGCCCTTCCTCCAAGGAAGGGTGCGGCCAGGGAGGAGTCCATCCTCCCTAAGGCACCTAGGAGGTGCCTTCCCTCTTTAGGACTCTCCCTTTCCTTATCTCTTGGCGCATGGGCCTCTTGGGGGGGGGGCGCACCAGCCCACCTGGGGCTGGTACCCTCCAACACTTGGCCCATGCAGCCCTCCGAGGATGCTGGCCCCACTTGGTGGACCCCCGGGACCCTCCCGGTGGTCCCGGTACATTACCGATAAAACCCGAAACTTTTCCGGTGACCAAAACATGACTTCCCATATATAATTCTTTACCCCCGGACCATTCTAGAACTCCTCGTGATGTCCGAGATCTCATCCGGGACTCCGAACAACATTCGGTAACCACATACAAACTTCCTTTATAACCCTAGCGTCATCGAACCTTAAGTGTGTAGACCCTACGGGTTCGGGAACCATGCAGACATGACCGAGACGTTCTCCGGTCAATAACCAACAGCAGGATCTGGATACCCATGTTGGCCCCCACATGCTCCACGATGATCTCATCGGATGAACCACGATGTCAAGGACTCAATCAATCTCGTATACAATTCCCTTTGTCTAGCGGTATTGTACTTGCCCGAGATTCGATCGTCGGTATCCCGATACCTTGTTCAATCTCGTTACCGGCAAGTCTCTTTACTCGTTCCGTAACACATCATCCCGCGATCAACTCCTTGATCACATTGTGCACATTATGATGATGTCCTACCGAGTGGGCCCAGAGATACCTCTCCGTCACATGGAGTGAAAAATCCCAGTCTCGATTCGTGCCAACCCAACAGACACTTTCTGAGATTCCTGTAGTGCACCTTTATAGCCACCCAGTTACGTTGTGACGTTTGGTACACCCAAAGCATTCCTACGGTATCTGGGAGTTGCACAATCTCATGGTCTAAGGAAATGATACTTGACATTAGAAAAGCTTTAGCATACGAACTACGATCTTTGTGCTAGGCTTAGGATTGGGTCTTGTCCATCACATCATTCTCCTAATGATGTGATCCCGTTATCAATGACATCCAATGTCCATGGTCAGGAAACCGTAACCATCTATTGATCAACGAGCTAGTCAACTAGAGGCTTACTAGGGACATGGTGTTGTCTATGTATCCACACATGTATTGCGGTTTCCGGTCAATACAATTATAGCATGAATAATAAACGATTATCATGAACAAGGAAATATAATAATAACTAATTTATTATTGCCTCTAGGGCATATTTCCAACAAGAGGCGCTGGAGGCGACCTCTATGGCGGCCATGCTCCCCCTTGGATGCTAGTGCCGACCAGTGACATGTGGCCTAGGGGGTCCAGGTCCCTCCGACTTCATTTCTTCATGAAACTTAGTATTTTTTCTTGGTTTTTTGGTCCCTGAAAATTTGATTTTTTAATCCAAAAAACAACAACTGGCACTTTCCACTTAATTAATAGGTTAATCAAGAAAAATATATAATTTGATGCCAATACTATGCCATCATGATATAATTATAGCATGAAAAAAATTATAGATACATATAGGACATATCAACTGGCAAGAATAAATTGATGTTTTTCTAGGGTTCGTTAATACTCGGCAATATTGTTCTCCTAGATAACCAGATAGACACAAGGTACTCCTTGGTTCCTACTGGTTCGATGTCCGGGCTAAAATTGTGACTAGCACGAACAAATTGATGGCTTTCTCTATTGCTCAGTATTACTTGATGACACTCTTCTGCTGGGTAGCTGGACAGAAGCGAGGTTCTTCCTACCAATTAGAAATGAGCCACTCCCACTACGTAGCCATCGGCACGTTAATCCAAGCTAAAGTGGTGACAAGAATGAATAAATCGTTATCTTTCTCTAAGGCTCATTAATAATTCACGGTACTATTCGGTTGGATAGCCAGACAGAAGTAATTTACTACTTGTCAATTTGAGGGGACGACTCTTGGCATCTACGCATCTATCTAGTGACTAGCACGAATAAATCGATGTCTTTCTCTACAACAAATGATTGATGGTACTATTCGGCTAGACAACTAGACAGAAGAAAGGTACTCCATGGTTCCTGCTGATTCAAGGCGGATGGCTCCCGATACTATGTGCATTAATCCAAACGGAAACGGTGACTAGCACGAATAAATCCATGTCTTTCTTTTCGACTCTTTAATACTTCCACATTTTGACTAGGTTGTCCGAAAGCGTGAGGTGGGCATCTTCTGATATGAAGCCACATGCACATTAATCCGTGCTAAAATGGTGATTTGCACAAATATATCGATGTCTTTCTCTAGGGCTCATCAACACATGATGGTATCATTTGGTTGCACAACCAGACGGAAAACAAGGTATTCCATGATTTCCTATCCATATAGGGTGGATGGCTCTAGGCACGGGCCAGTTACACAATAATCCAGGCTCATCTAATACAAATAAATGGATGTCTTTCTCTATGGCTCATAAATACTTTGGTGGAACTCTTTGGGGTGTACAAAAGCGAGGTACTCCCTTCTGACTTCGGGTGGTTGTGGGGCCACTAGATGAACACAAGCAAGGTACTCCCGGTCATTTGGGGAAATATTTTAAATATTGTTTTATTAAATAAATTTCGAAAATATAAGACTAAAATATAATAATTCACCGGTAGTACTCCGACATGTCGGTGCCAACAATGACAGGTATCGTTGGCACTGCCAATGATACATCTGTTGTCGTTTCGAGTCTTGTGGGCCATCATCAATGCATCATGCATCAGCCCTCCCACATGACACATTCGTACAGAGCTAGCTACCTTAGGTCGTGTACAATGATACTATCTTCGCAATGTCACCTAAGATCATTGATGATTTAAACGAGAGTGAATGGAGGAAAAAAAGGCTTGCCATCTCTTACCGAAGAGAAGGTCTCTCAAGAAAAGAAGACAATTCTATCCAATGTACTAGATGTCATCTCTTATATTTTCTAGTTTAATTTTAACCATCGCATTAATTTAAGAGCATGTAAACGTTGCTTCTTAGGCTAAGAGCTAATTCATTGTATGATATGTTTTTAAGCTTCTCCAAATGACATACATAGCATACAAGAATATTGTAACGAATAACTATTTGTGTACAGTGTGCTCGGTCTATTATGAAGATATAAAGCATGTGCTATTTGAATGTAATGTTGCAAGGGGGGTTTGGGACAATCTTGGTCTACTAGAACTTGCCGAAGAGGCATGCATGCTGGACCACTGAGGTAGTGTTTTTTTTTTCACAAAGTCACGAATGTTTTTTTAATTTGCTAATATTATTTTTAGAAAGCATGATTTGTTTTAGTTTGAGAACATTTTAAAACTTTCAGAAATTATTTTTAATTGGGGAATATTTATAATTTGATGAGCATTTTAAACATCCTAATCATTTATTTTAATTACAGAATATATTCTTATAAAGTTGCAAACATTCTTAAAATCCACGGATTGTTTTTCAAACTTGGAAGCATTTATTAAAATTCTTGAAAATATGTTGAAAATGAATAAAAATTGTCAGCATTTGTTAAGATTTTCACAGCAGGCAACCTTTTAATTTGTTTTCTAGTAAACAGCTCAAAAATATATCTGTACAACTGAGAAAAAGCTACATCTCGCTGTACAGCAAGATATAACCTGAGCTCGCCTCTGAGCCCACCTTAGTGGGTGGGCCCAATGGTCCGGATTTGGAAAGGTGGTACTGACTGGTACAGACTTGTTTTAGAACCAGTTTCTCAACAACAAAAAACCTTGTTTTAGAACCTTTAAAGTTATTTTTTCCTTTTTGTTATTCAGTGTTTTCTTGGTATACTTCATTTTTATTTCCTGTTTGTTTTCTCTATTGGTTTTCATCAGTCTCATTATTGAATTTTATGTTTTTCATTCCTTTCTTTTTTTTTGCATTTTTCAAATATACGTTGACTTTATTTAAATACACATTGAAAAATGCATATACATGTTGAACCTATTTGGATACACGTTAAACATTTTCCAAATACAATTTGAATACTTTTTAAATACACCTTGAAACATTTGTCAAATGTACATTAAACATCTTCAAAATACAATGTGGAATTTTCTTAAACACACAATGACCATTTTTCATAAATGCCATGAATATTATTTTTAGTTGTGCAAACAGTTTTTAAGTGCTATGGAAATTTCTTCAAATTCATGAACCTTTTTTGAATGGTACGAAACATTTTCTGAAGATTGCACAAACAAATTTTAACATTGTATGAATTGTTTTTTAAAATGCCGCGAACTTATTTTTAAACACATGAACATCTTTCAAATATGATAATCATTTATCATTTATCATTTACCTACTAATAAAGCGGCTATTGCTTCTGGTCGTCCGTCATTAAAATTACCCTCCAAGTTAGTAAAAATTACCCACCAATGCCACCCATAAGTGAAAAAACGATTCAAATATTCGGACCAAATATCGCCGCCCCGTTCATTGTTTTATAGAGGTGCGACGAGTATATGTAACAGGATGAGGCGCACCAGGGTGGTTGGCCGATCGCTCCTCTATCGACCAGACCAGGGTTTGATCCCCCGTTTTGCAATTTTTATCTTTCTTTTCTCACGCATGTGTGGGACTTCACTTCCCTGTTTTTTATTCATTTTACTTTTTTTTCTCATTCTGTTTTCTTTCTTCTTTTCTCTTTAAATTAATTTGGGATTTGAATATTTTAAAAGTTGCGCTTTTTCAAAAAAAAAAAATCTTTGAGAAATCATAAAATATATGTGAATTCAAAAATGTTTAGAAAATCATAAAAAATTTGCAGATTAAAAAAATGTTGGTGGTTTTGCAAAACTGTTCGCAAAATTATAAATAAATCATGATTTAGAAAAAAAATGGTCGGCAAATAAAATCATGTTCATGATTTTAAAAAAATGACCGTGTATTCAAAACATATTCGGGAATCTGAAAAAAATGTTCATGACATTTTAGAAAATGTTCACAAAAATAAAAATAAAAATTTGTTCCATAATTTTAAAAAAAATCATCGGTTCTAAAAATGTTTGTTGGGTCAAAAATTGTTAATGAATTCGAAACCGGTTCATACATTTAAATTCTTTTGTAAAGAAAACTAATCTTTATCATTTTTTTGAGAAAATCAAAAATTTCAAAAAAAAATTGTTTGTCTATTCGAAAAATTGTTCACTGATTCAAAAGTATTTTATGTCTAGGATTTGATTAGTTTTTCGAAAGTCTTTATATGTTTTGGCGTTGGGAGTATTTTGTGGTCAATGAGATTTGTTTTTAAAGTTTTAAACGTTCCCTTGCGCAACAAAATGACACGTGTGGCATGCACCGGCGAACTCATAGCCTTGGGATTTACCGCGTCGAATGCATTGTGATCACGTGGACATCGCGGCCATCATCGGCTAGGGTAAAAAAATGGCAACATGATGAGCCACTATGTTAAAATAGAGTACGCTCATATATCAGGATATTGAGTCATACTTATTTGGTTAGCCATAATTTTTTGTCTCCCATTGCAATGCAAGGGCATATTTGCTAGTATGATAATCATTTTTTGAATATTGTGAACATTTTTTTACAAACTATGCAAACAACTTTTTTACATTACATGAAGACTTTTTAATGCTGATCAACATTTTAAAAACTAAATAAAATAAAATAAATAAATAAACTAATACTCGAAAATATTTAGAAATATAAAAAATATATATATATAATCAAACACAAACAAACGAAACAGAGCAAGACTCCCTACTGGCAGGGCCACTACGGAATCCCACGAGCTACTGTCTCGCTAGAAGGCCTAACCTCACTCCTCTCTGGCAGACGGAGCAGCGCTGCCCGCTCGTGATCGCGCGCGGCAGCCGCGAGGTCGACGGCCCGCTCTACCCCTTCCTGGCCGACCTCTCCGGCAAGCCCGTCGCCCTCTGCGGCCTCCTCGCCCCATACGACGCCGCGCTCGCCGCCGCCCATGCCGACGACGAGAGCGAGAGCGAGAGCTTGAGCCTCATGCGTTGGCTGGACGAGCAGCCGGCGAGGTCAGTGATCTACGTCGTGTTCGGGAGCGAGGCGTCGGCGCCGCTGACACGCCGCCACGTCCGCGAGCGAGAGCTGGGGCTAGAGCTCGCGGGCGCGCGGTTCCTCTGGGCGCTGCGGGGGCCAAGCGCCGCCCTGCTCCCGGACGGGTTCGAGGAGCGCGTGGGCGGGCGCGGCGTGGTGCGCGTGGGGTGGGTGCCGCAGGTGCGCATCCTCGCGCGCGGCGCGGTGGGCGCGTTCCTGACGCACGCTGGGCTGAGCTCGCTCACGGAGAGTTTCCTATTCGGCCACCCGCTGGTGATGCTGCCGCTGTCCCTGGACCAGAGCGTGACGGCCCGCGGCATGGAGGAGAGGGGCGTCGCCCTGGAGGTGCCCAGGGACGAGGGCGACGGGTCATTCGGCAGGGACGACGTGGCCACGACGGTGCGGCGGGTGATGGCGGAGGGCGGGGAAGGGAAGGCGTTCGCGCGCAACGCCAGGAAGCTCCAGGCGGTGCTCTGGAACAGAGCGAAGCAGGACGAGTATGTTAGCAGCCGGTCCATCAAGTACTTCCTCCGTTCGGAATTACTTGTCGCAGAAATAGATGTATCTAAACGTATTTTAGTTCTACATACATTCATTTCCGAGACAAGTAATTCCGAACGGAGGGACTGCAAGGGACGGCACAAGCCAAGTCAGCGACGACTACGTCAACCCTTTGAGCTCTGTCGCTGACAGTGGACCAAGCAAGAGGATTCGACGCCCGTCCACTCGCTACGCAGGCAAGGAGTGGGCCACATGCTCTGTTAAATACGGAAGGAAATGGTCATTAGGCATTTGGCCAGTTTGGCCTGGCAGTCCGTTGTTTGCTTGTAACTCTCCTCCTCCTTCCTCCCGGCTTGTAAATTCGAATTAGAGCTACAGATCTGAGGGATGTTCGTCAATTAAGAGTGTTAGACTATGTATAGCTTCTGTACCTATGTACGTATATGGTACATATTGTAACACAACCATTATATATAATGAGATAAGCCACCCCTAGAGGGTTGTGCTGGTTCCCCAAAACTTATTGTCTTACATGGTATCACGCTAGGTTACGATCGCTTCCGCTTCTAAACCCTAATACCCGCACCGCCGCCGCAGCCGCCGCCGCCTTCACCGCCACCGCCGCGCCACCGATCGCGCCGCCGCCATGTCGAGCGCCGCCACCACCGGTTCCACTGCTGCGGGCTTCCTCCCGGCCTCTCTTGCGGCTCTGCTCAACCTCCCGCTCGATGCCGTCTCTGTTCCGGCTCCGATCGGGACAAGGAGCATCGGCTCCGTCTTCTCCACGCCGCCGGCGCCCTCGCTTGGGCGTGACCTCGTGGTCCACACCGCGGCGCCGCCGTCCGCTGCGGACTCCGCAGGCGTCGTCCCGCCGCTCCTGCCGCAAGCGGATCACACTGCCCCGCTGGCGGGGTTGGCGGCGTCCGCCCCGGCCGCGGGCCTTGCGGCGTCCGCACCGGCCGCGAGCTTTGCGGCGCCCGCCCTGGCTGCGGTCCCGCCTCCTCCCGCATCGGCTTCGGTGCCTCCGACTGCCTCCATGGTGTTTGCACCCCAGGCAGCCTCCTCGATGGGATTGTCTTCGCCGCCGCCGTTTCACTTCGGTCATCTCATCACCATCAAGCTCTCCGCCGACAACTACATCTTCTGGCGTGCGCAGGTTCTCCCGCTCTTGGGGAGTCACTACCTGCTAGGCTACGTCGACGGATCACTTCCCTGCCCACCCGCGCTGGTAGACAGCGTGCACGGTCCGGTCTACAATCCGGCCCATCGCGTCTGGACGGGGCAGGACCAGGCGAACCTCTCCTCCATCCACGGGTCGCTCTCGCCGGCAGTTGCCGGCCTTGTTGTCTTCGCGAAGACGTCTCATGAGGCCTGGACCATCCTTGAGCGCACCTTTGCAGCGCAGTCCCAGGCTCGTGTCTCTGCACTCCGTCGTCAGCTTGGAGAGTGTCAGAAGCTTGACTCCACTGCCACTGAGTTCTACAACAAGGTCAAGGGCCTCGCCGACACATTGGCCTCCATTGGACAACCCCTCACCGACTCCGAGTTCAACTCGTTTATTGTCAATGGTCTTGATGAGGAGTATGATGCCTTAGTCGAGATCATCAACGAGCGGGGCAACTCGACACCCATGCTGGCACACGAGGTTTTCTCTCGGCTCCTTCTCACTGAGCAACGGGTCGAGACTCGCCGCACCAGGGGCACTGGCTCCCTCTCGGCCAACGCCGCCACCAAGGGTGGCCGCTCTTCTTCATCACCCCGGTCTCCCTTGGGGCTGCCACCGTCGCCCGCCTCGGCCCCCCCACCTACTGCGACCTTACCGGGGGCTGGCGGTCCACGTGTGTGTCAGCTTTGTGGCCGCGATGGGCACTGGGCCTCCAAGTGTCATAAGCGCTTCCAGCGAAGCTTCCTTGGTCTTGGCAATGACGGCAAAGATACACGCAACAATGCCCGTCAGGTCGCCATGGCTGATCGTCCCGCGCCTCAGAAGCAACAGGGACACACTCAGTCCTACTCCATCGATCCACACTGGTACATGGACTCTGGGGCGACAGAGCATCTAACCAGCGAGATGGGGAAGCTTCACACTCGTGAACCCTATCATGGCTCCGACAAGATCCACACCGCCAATGGAGCAGGTATGCACATCTCTCATATTGGTCAAGCATCTCTTCTCACTAGACATGCCAATAGGAGTCTTCAGCTTCGCAATGTTCTTCGAGTTCCATCTGTGACCCGTAATCTTCTTTCAGTTCCTAAACTCACACGTGATAATAATGTGCTTTGTGAATTTCACCCTTTTGATCTTTTTATTAAGGATCGGGGCACGAGGGACATTCTTCTTAGTGGGCGGTTGTGCCAGGGCCTCTACCGTCTGGAGCATCCTGGTGTCGCTCGTGTTTTTAGTGGAGTTCGGGTCTCTCCGTCACAGTGGCATGCTCGTCTTGGTCACCCGGCCACACCTATTGTCCGTCATATTTTGCGTCGTCATGAGCTTCCTAGTTTGTCTAGTCATAAAGATGTAGCAGTGTGTGATGCTTGTCAGCAGGGGAAGAGTCATCAACTTCCTTTTTCGGAGTCCAGTCGTGAGGTGAAACATCCTTTAGAACTTGTGTTTTCAGATGTATGGGGTCCTGCTCAGACTTCTGTCAGTGGTCATAATTACTATATCAGTTTCGTTGATGCTTATAGTCGCTTTACCTGGCTTTACCTTATTAAACGCAAATCTGATGTGTTTGATATTTTTGTTCAGTTTCAAAAACATGTTGAACGTCTTCTCAAGCACAAAATTGTTCATGTCCAGTCAGACTGGGGGGGGGGGCGAGTATCGCAACCTCAACTCTTTCTTTCAGTCGCTTGGGATAGCTCATCGTTTAGCATGTCCACATACACATCAGCAGAATGGTTCAGTCGAACGTAAGCATCGTCATATTGTTAAAGCTGGTCTTACTCTTTTGGCCCATGCATCTGTTCCGTTTCGGTTTTGGAGTGATGCTTTCACCACTGCATGCTTTCTCATCAACCGTACTCCTACTCGTGTTTTAAACATGAAGACTCCCATTGAGGTTCTCCTTAATGAACAACCTGATTATACCTTTCTCAAGGTATTTGGGTGTGCTTGCTGGCCGCATCTTCGTCCATATAACAAGCGCAAGCTTGAGTTTCATTCTAAGAAGTGTGTTTTTCTTGGCTATAGCTCTCTTCATAAAGGTTACAAATGTCTTCATGTTCCCACTAATCGTGTCTATATATCTCGGGACGTCGTGTTTGATGAGCATGTTTTTCCCTTTGCCAACCTTCCTGTGTCCACTGTCGAACCACCATCCCTGCATTCATCCTCTGTTGCTTCTGACCAATTTGATGATGTTGCATACTCTCCTTTGCTGTTACCTAACCATGGTGCAGGAACCGGACGTGGAGCTCGTTTGGAGCTGTTGGAGGATTCACCATCATCATCGTCGTCTTCTGGTGGGCACATCGATCGCCCTATGTTGCATGGCATCGATTCGCGTGCCCATGCATGGTCACCCGACGAGCCCGTCGCGCCGAGCATCTCCACTGCTCGGTCCGTTTCGCCAGCGGCCGCCGAGTCGCCCGCGGCTCGGCCCGTCACGCCGTCTTCGTCTGCGGCTCGGCCCGTCACGCCGTCTTCGCCCGCGGCTCGGGTCCTCACGTCGCCTTCATCAGCGGATCGGCCCGCGACACCGGCCGCGCCACGGCCCACTATACCGAGCTCGCCATCGGCCCGGTCTGTGATGCCGGAGTCGCCAGCTGCTTCGTCTGCTCTGCCGGTTTCGCCGGTGGGTCGGCCTTCTTCGCCAACCGAGTCCGAGGCTACCGTGACTGGCTCTTCGTCACCGGCTGACTCGTCAACGTCGCCGTCCTCCAGCCCGTTGCAGGCTGCTCCGTCGACCTCGGTGGTTCCTGTGTCCCGACCACATACACGCAGTCGCAGTGGCATTTTCAAACCTAAGGAACGTAAGGATGGTACGGTTGCTTGGTTGGCTGCTTGTTTGGCTGCTGCTGTTGCGGATCCATCTTCTGAGCCTCGCTCATATCAGGCTGCCCTGCGCATTCCACATTGGCGAGAGGCTATGGAGCAGGAGTTTCATGCTCTTCTTCGTAACAAGACATGGACTCTCGTTCCTCCACCACCACGGGTAAATGTTATTGACTCAAAATGGGTATTCAAAGTGAAGAAGCATTCGGATGGATCTATTGAGCGTTACAAAGCGCGACTTGTTGCTCGCGGTTTTCGGCAGCGTCATGGTCTTGACTATGAGGACACCTTCAGTCCTATCGTCAAGCCTACCACTATTCGGCTTCTTCTCTCCATTGCTGTTTCTCGTGGTTGGTCACTTTGTCAACTTGATGTGCAGAATGCTTTTCTACATGGATTTTTGGAGGAAGAGGTTTATATGAAACAGCCGCCTGGTTTCTCTGATCCTGATCCTCCTGACTATATCTGTCGTCTTTCCAAAGCACTATATGGTTTGAAGCAAGCTCCTCGTGCCTGGCATGCCCGCCTTGCCTCTGCCCTTCGTGCTCATGGGTTTGTGCCGTCTACTGCTAACACTTCGTTATTTCTTCTACAGAAGCCAGAAGTCACTATGTATCTTTTGGTATATGTCGATGATATTATCCTTGTCAGCTCTTCTCAGTATGCTGCTGATGCTCTTGTCTGCTCTCTTGGTGCTGATTTTGCGGTCAAAGATCTTGGGAAGCTTCACTACTTTCTTGGAGTTGAGGTCACTTCTCGTGCTACTGGTCTTGTCCTTACGCAGAAGAAGTACTCCTTGGAGTTGTTACAGAGAGCTGGCATGCTGAAGTGCAAACCGACCACCACACCCATGTCGTCTACCGACAAGATAACAGCTGTTGATGGTGAGCTTTTGTCTCCTGCGGATGCCACAGAGTACAGGAGCATTGTTGGTGGACTTCAGTACTTGACGATCACGAGACCAGATATCTCTTATGCTGTTAACAGGGTTTGTCAGTATCTTCAGGCTCCCAGAGATACTCATTGGGCTGCTGTTAAACGCATTCTTCGTTATGTTCAGTTCACCCTGACATTTGGTATGCATATTCGGCCGACTTCCTCTCGGGTCCTTTCGGCCTTCTCTGATGCAGATTGGGCTGGTAGCCCAGATGACAGGCGATCCACGGGGGGTTATGCAGTATTCTTTGGCTCTAATTTGATCACCTGGAGTGCTCGGAAACAGGCTACTGTGTCACGTAGCAGTACTGAAGCTGAGTACAAGGCTGTGGCTAATGCTACTGCAGAGATTATTTGGGTGCAGTCTTTGCTTCAGGAGTTGGGTTTGTCTCAACCACAGCCTCCTATTCTTTGGTGTGATAACATCGGTGCTACATACCTTTCTGCAAATCCAGTATTTCATGCCCGAATGAAACACATTGAAGTTGACTATCACTTTGTACGGGAACGTGTATCACAGAAGCAACTCCAGATCAAGTTTATCTCATCTAAGAATCAACTTGCAGACATCTTCACTAAGCCTTTACCGCTGCCACAGTTTGAGGCTTGTAGGCGCAATCTTACCCTTCTCAGTTCTTTAGAAAGTGGCTAAGATTGAGGGAGGGTGTTAGACTATGTATAGCTTCTGTACCTATGTACGTATATGGTACATATTGTAACACAACCATTATATATAATGAGATAAGCCACCCCTAGAGGGTTGTGCTGGTTTCCCAAAACTTATTGTCTTACAAAGAGAGATCCTAGCCCGTTGTTAATAGAGTACGTCGACGATCTGGTGGACCACTTGCTGCGCCTGCGCCTGTGATGCTGGCCGAAATCAAAATGCACGTTGTCTCGTGCTCAGTGCTCAGTAATGCTATTCGTACGTAGTACTCCCTCTATAGAAAAGATGTATAAGGGTTCAGATCAGTAAAATAGTATTGTAAATGCTTTTATATTTCTTCACGTACCAGTCTTACAAAAAAATCAACGCAGCACTTCAAATAGCTTTCGGTTAGGACCTCAATAAGTCCCGAATGTTCGGAATTTAAGCATGTCATCCCGAACATTTTTTGATGGCAACTTTAGTTGTTGCGAGATGGCAACTTTAGTTGTTAACATATGGCAACTTTGTTCCATTTTGATTTTTTATCAGAAAATTGTCATGTTTGTCAACATTGCCTTAATTAAAATTGCCATGAAAAGAGTTCGGGATGACATGCTTAAAAATCGAACGTTTGGGATTTATCTATTTCGTTCGGTTATTTTCAACCTTTCCTTATGGGTAGCGCTACATCAGTTTGAAAAAAAAATTCCAAATTATAACTTTGAACTCTGTGTTAAAAAAAAAACTCTGAACTCGCCACTCAATTTAAGATTCAACCCTTAACCTCAAAACTGATCACACATCCCGAACTAACCATTTGGTTTGGAATCAACCCTTACCCGGTTTCAACTCATTAGAGCGGGTTTTCATCGCTTTGACTAGACACCACCTTAAAAAAAATCGCTAT
>NC_057813.1:753780750-753794590 GCF_018294505.1 Triticum aestivum | reverse complement strand
GTCCACATCGTCTTCTACGCCGTGTTCTGCCCTCCCCGCTCCTGCCCTCCTGGCCTCCTCGCCTTGCTTCTCTTCCTCTCCTCCCTCCTGGGCCCCTTCCTCTTCTTCGGTGGCTGGACTCCAACACTGCCCCCAATTGCGTCCCCTTATCCCCCTCTCCCTCCCCCTCCACTCTGAGGAGGCCTCTCCCTGTGCGCCCTACACGTTGCAGCCCACCCCTCACTTCCACGGCATGGCTAGCAGCAACACGAGCCACCTTCCTCTTGCCATGGACAACAAGCAAAGCATCGTGTGGAGGCAACTGCAGCAGTAGTAGCACCAACAGCGATGGTGGCACGCTGAGTACCAATGCTGTGGCTGGGCCGGTGCCATGACTGTGACGTGCCGGCCGAGTGGCGCGCGATGGACGCTGATGCCAGAGTAGGCCAAGATCCTCAAGGACCTCTACTATGGCTGCGTCATACCCTCAACCACGACCGAGCAGAACCAGTGGATCGCCGTCCGGTTGCGGCAGTATGTCAGGGGACTCCCTCCCCGATGAGTGGCTCTGTTTCGGGGACTCCCTCTCCTCCTTTTCATCATCACCAACGCCTTCTCGCACATTGTCGAACGCACCTTCCTGACATACTGCACCTCCTCATCGAGGCCGCCTTCGCTCTCCCTGGTGGCTGGACCCCAACCATGTCTTCCTCTTCCGCGGCGAGCTCCACATTCTGCCGCCCTCCATCTTTCCCCCGACATGCCCTCCCTCCACACCTGGTACTCCAACACCGTCTAGGCCACCATAAAAGCATTGCATCATTTGGACGTCGGATAGGGCCGCTGCCGAGAACCCTCACACACCATGCGTCACCGTCCCCACCCGTGGCCAAGGTGCTCAAGGAGGATCCCTACCGCATCGCGCGGGCGGTCGAGGGGTTCTATGACCGGCAGGGGTTCCATACATCGCCACATCGTCGGGATGTGCTTGATTGCGCGTGAGGTCGAGGCGCAGTCAACGCACACAAAGAGAGAGGAGAGAGTAATTTTTTTCATTTTTTGGGATAGGTCCCACATGTAAGGAGGTGCCTGGTCATAGGCAAATCAACCTCTAATGAGTCAAATCCGAGCAGAGGGATGATTCCTGAATCGGGTGTTTAGTTTGAGGTTAGGGTGGTGAGCCGAAGAGGACTAAATAGGGCGTGAATCGGTGGGTAGTGAACCAATTCCCATCCTCAGATTTTTCAAGGATGCGCGCGAGCTTGCACCATGTCCCCGCTCCCACGAGTTTGACGCCACAGTCCCCCTCCATGCACTCTGAGAGCCTAACTTAGTGGGAACGGCTGATTCGATTGTTCCTCGCGAGACTGTCTGAGATATGCTTTAAGTTTCGTACTATGCAGACCCAACAATGTTCATTCGTATGCAACTATACAGACCAAAAATGCATCCTTAGGGCCTGACTAGAGGGTATGTAGGCCACCAAACATGCCCAAAGTGTTTCGTGCACTATGGTTTCCTTTCCTCACAGGAGATGCTTGGAAGAAGATGCAAACCCCAAAATGATGTGTGACCGCCCACGCAAATGGTATCAGCATGATGACCTATGCTCGATACTGTATATGCGGTTGGTTTGGCCACAGTCGTCGCTATCGGGAAGGTGACAACAAAGGAGAGGCACACAATGCTAGCAAACGGCTCGAGCGCAATGATTCATCAGGAACATCTATTTCCTACGAGGGAGAAAAATATATTTATGGACACTAACATCCGAATAAAAATGAAAAGTGAAGGACCGTTGATGGCTCAATCTCACTTATACCCTTTCTCTCGATCGTCCTCCTCCTCCCTCTCATCTTCTCGTCCGCCAACCTCTTCCTGTCGAAGCAAAATGGGAGAGGGGTTTGGCGGCGCCTCTCGCCCTAGTGGTGTTTGACGGTTCTGCGAATGAATCGTGCGTCTCGAGGCGCTCGTCGGCGCGGATGCGCCGCTCCAGCACTATGCATTCCAACAATAGGTCCATCGGCGAAGTTGTAAAAATCTTTGTATCCGTTGTGAACCAAGTAAACATGAGAATGATCCACAGGTAGTCCTGGCCAAACCTCAGGCCGGGCCGGGCCCAGACAAGCCCGAGCCTAAAAACCTAGGCCCGGGCCCGGCCATCGGCCCTGGTTTTTGGGCCCAAGCCCGGCCCAAACGCGTAAAAGCCCGCCAGAGGCCGGGCCTCTTTAGAAAAGCGCGAAAACGACGGGCCCGGGCCTGGGCCGGGCCGGCCATCGGGCTCAAAATTTAGGCTTGAGCCTGGCCCGGAAGCAGCGTCGAGCCAGGCCGGGCCGGGCTGCGCATGGCCAGGACTATCCACAGGGGCTGTTTTTGGTATTCGACGAGATTCGTTCCCGTCCCTCCCCGAATTCCATTCGTTTTCATTTTGATGAAAGAAAGTGGGGCCCGCGGCTTTTGCACCCGTCGGGCTCGTGCCGCGGACTACTCGTGGTTCCGTTCGCCACCCACCCACCACCACCATCACCATCGCACCACGGAAAAGAAACAGGAAAAAAGGAGCCTCCTTTCTTCTCCCCCGCTCCTCGGATTGGATCCCTTCCCTCCCTCCGATTGATTCCATCCCGTTGGAGCCCGGCGAGGTGACGGCGGAGTGAAGATCTCGGTAACGAATCCGAATCGCCTCTCTTCTGGGTTTCTTCTTCTTCTTCTTCTTCCAATCTCTCCTTTCTTGATCTCTCATCTCTCCCCCTCCCCTGATTGATCCAGACAGGACTGCCTCGCTCCCCACGGCGGTGAGGCGAGACCGACCGGCGACGCGCGGCCAGGTGACGCTCCCTCCCTCCCCCTTCCCCTTTCCTCCGCTCGCTCCAATCACCTCGCTCGAGCTCTTCGATCCGTATTGCATAGGCCGTGGGGGCTCAGGCGGATTTGGTAGGGGACGAAGGGGATCCATCATTGGAGATGAGTGGCGGATCCGCTTCTCCCTCCCATCTTGGCGGAGCGAGGGACATTTGAGAGAGAGGAGAGAGAGAGAGGTGGCTGTACTGTCGACATGTATGCTGAATCTCATGTCTCAACAGTGTCAGAGCTTCAGGCCATGGCAGCATCTTTCTTTACTGTATTGCCTCCATCATGTGAATGCAGTATCTCTGTTTAGCCTGGTTCCTCCGCGTATCCGTCTTCTTTAGGAAGATCAAAGCTCTTGTTTTTCTCTGCTCCAGTGTTTGTTTTGCTCGGCTCAGTGATAATCAGAAACGGTCTGCTCCTTGCCTGATTGTTTGAGATCACCTAGTGTAAAATGAAAACGAAACGCCCGGTGTTTGTTGGTTGATGGAATCGCCTCATTTGTTCTCTTTGAGATCGATGCACAATTGTTTAGCTACATAGTTCAGGATGGTACGGTATATTCCTTATTGCGGTATGACCGGTATGATGAGTTCAAGTGCATGCATAATTTCCATGTCTTTTACATTGAGGAACATATATGTTGCCATGCTGAAGAAATTAGCTGCTTCGGTGGTTACTGCTGTCAACAATCGTTTGCCCTTGACATTTTTGGTGAATAACGCGCTTCTTCTCTTCATGCCAATGCAGCCCTGAATTGAATCAGCTACTATGGCGGCCCTGCCGTTGGCCACGGCGGAAGTCTGCGACGCCAACTCGCACCTCATCACCGGCGGCGAGCTGCGCGCGCTGCAGCCCGTCTTCCAGATCTACGGGAGGCGGCAGGTGTTCGCGGGCCCCATCGTGACGCTCAAGGTGTTCGAGGACAACGTGCTGGTGCGCGAGTTCCTGGAGGAGAAGGGCCAGGGCAGGGTGCTGGTGGTGGACGGCGGCGGCAGCCTGCGGTGCGCCATCCTGGGCGGCAACCCCGTCCAGCAGGCGCAGAACAACGGGTGGGCGGGCATCGTGGTGAACGGGTGCATCCGGGACGTGGACGAGATCAACGGGTGCGACATCGGCGTGCGCGCCCTCGCCTCGCACCCCATGAAGGCCAACAAGAAGGGGATGGGCGAGAAGCACGTCCCGGTCACCATCGCGGGCACCAGGATCTGCGACGGCGAGTGGCTCTACGCCGACACCGACGGCATCCTCGTCTCCAGGACCGAGCTGATCGTGTAGGAGAGGCCGCGGCCGCCGCCTCGTTGTCCGTGCCGTTCCACTCTGTGGTTGTATTTGCTTGTCTGTAACATGATGGATGAACTGGGCTCTGTGGCACTGCATAAATAGAGGAGGAGGGCTGCTGTGGTTGCTGCTGCTGCTGCCCTCCCTGATTGAATGGTGTTGTATCTGGACTTCACATTCAGAAGCTCCGAACTTGTAATAATTGTAAGCTTATCTTGCCTGATCAAATGGAATGAGGAATCGGAATAAAATTGTCAGTCGGATGCCTGCAGTGCACTGTCAAAAATGTCAACGGTGATCCTCGTCGTGTTGTGCATTTGAGTCGTTGAACGGCGTTTCTGTCTATGCTCTTGGTCTCGAATTTCTGACGTGGTTCAACGACGTTGGCAATGCACCGGTGTCTCTTATCTTCTAGTATTTGCCAAAAAAAAATCTTCTCTTTGCCCTATTATATTATTATTATTAAAGTGGCATACCATTTATATCATTCAATTGACTCAATAAAAAAAGAAAAGAAAAGGAAAAACCACACGATAATGATAGAGCAGAGCTCCACCTCGTCTCCTCTTTCTTGCTCCGCTCCGCTCGAACCCACCGCATACCGGAATCCCCCCCTCCTTCCCTCCAAGCCTCTAGGCCATAACCAGTCGCGCCGCCGCCGCGGTCGAGGGGCTAGTCTGCGCCGGCGACCACCGGAGAGGAGGAGGGAGGCGCGCGCGCCCGGGACGTTCTCGAGCCGTACGCCGACGCCGGTGGCCACTCCGGTAAGCGCGCGACTACATGGTCCTTGGATACTCTTGTCAATCTCCTCTGCATATAACGGTGTGCGTCATGAGAACACCTGTATAATAGAGGTTAGCACCCACTAATTTGTCTGCCTCCCTCCATATAATAGAGGTTAGCTGTGCCAATCTGCAAAAAATGTTTCCTTGCTCAAGACAACTCTCACAAGAAATTAACGACGCGTTTGGTTCGCGATATTCTCGCTGTCTTCCGAATACACTGGCTCACGATTACGTTACCAGCGTTTGTTTCGGCCACGTTGGTTTCAGTTCCCATGTAATCGGAAAACATCTTTCACAAAACCAAACGCGTATTCACAAAACCAAACATCTTTCACAAAACATCTAATACAGTGTATTCTCATTACAACAGTGAATACGTTACCTGAGCTCCAACCAAACGCGTCGTAACTGTAATCCTATTCCTATCTGATAGGCCCCCTGATTTATAGGAACCAAAAGTAAGCAGACCTAGCCACAAATGTGGTGGTTTCTTGCAATTGACTCCTTGTTTTATAGTATGAACTTGACTTGCACTAAAGCTGCGTTGATTAATTTGGATCCGAGGGACTGATTTGGTTTGATCATGTCTTGTCCGGTGGTCAGCCAAATCGCAACTAATCGCTAAGGCCACATTTTCCTGCTTCTCTCTTATCTAATTTTAAGGAAAAGGGTTGCACAGACTGATTTTGAGAGCACTGATGACTTGGGAGCATCCGTCCGTAGTCAGGCTGCTTGGTGGTTAGTTGATGAGACGTTAATTAACTGACAGCAGAAAGGTAACCTTTCTTTAACGCCTCATCAACTGAGACAGCCTTGTTGCTTCTTGTGTTTCATGGAGGATTTACTTTACCTGCATGTTAACAAGAGAATGGTCCTTTAGATGTTCCAGTCGCACCAAATTTCATCATGTTTCTTTCCTAAATGGAGTGTCCCAGCATTTCATCCGCCTGAGATCTATCTTTGCAACTGTTAATCCACATATAACTGAACAATATGTATTCCTCATCGCAGTATTATAAGCTAAGTGCATGATTTGCATACACATCTTTGGAGAAACTGTTGCTGTTATGCAGATTGAATGACAAACTTCACTCCTGCCGCAGCAGCCCCGCTGAACCAAAAATGGCGGCCCTGCCACTGGCCACGGCGGAGGCGTGCGACGCGAACGCGCGCATGATCACCAGCGGCGAGCTCCGCGCGCTGCAGCCCGTCTTCCGGATGTACGGCGGGCGGCGGCTATTCGCGGGCCCCGTGGTGACGGTGAAGGTGTTCGAGGACAACGTCCTGGTGCGTGGCATCCTGGAGGAGAAGGGCGAGGGCAGGGTCCTGGTGGTCGACGGCGGCGGGAGCCTCCGCCGCGCCCTCCTGGGGGGCAACATCGCCATGCTGGCGCAGAACAACGGGTGGGCCGGCATCGTCATCAACGGCTGCGTCCGGGACGTCGACGAGATCAACGAGTGCGACATCGGCGTGCGGGCTCTCGGCTCGCACCCGATGAAGTCGGACAAGAGGGGGGTGGGCGAGAAGCACGCCCCGGTCACCGTCGCCGGCGCCAGGATCTGCGACGGCGAGTGGCTCTACGCCGACGCCGACGGCATCCTCGTCTCCAGGACCGAGCTCAGCGTGTAGTTCCTCTCTGTGTGTACACTTACTTGTGTGTAAAATGATGTACGTATGTATGAACGGATGAACTGGGCTCTGCACAAAACAGAGGAGGAGGGCTGTGGCTGCTTCAGAACACAGAAGCTCTGATATCTGAACTTGAGATGCCAGGAGCTCTCAACTGAAGATGTAAATAATGATGGCAGGCTTGCCTTGCTTGATCAAATGGAGTGAACAATGGGGAATTGGGGACTGTAATAATACTTATTGGATGCCTTCATTGCACTGTCAAGTTTCTGTATTATGCTGTGCTGAATGAAGCTTAATTATTCAGAGTGATAAGATTGTATGTATACACATGTGTTCTTGATCAAACAATGTGCTTATGTTAATTAATCTTGACGGAGAACTTGGTTAGCAAATCTGATCCCCATCTTTTGGTGTCAGATACTTGTACTGCACTGTCAAAATGTTTGTTATGTTCTATCAGCAGTATTTTAGTGAAGCATAGCAGAGCAGAGCATTCTCTGCTACTAGTGACGAACTGTTTTTTTTTTTGAACTCCACCAACCAAACCCCCTTCACTTCCCCCTTCCGAAAGGGGATCCGGCGGCGCCGCCGGCCACCGCGCCGCTACCTGTTCCCAGCTTGAGCATATCCTAGCAGGCGAGCGTCAGAAAAAGAATGTTGTTTTAGGGGGGAGATCAGCCGCCCCTCATCGCCGTGCTGGTGCTGGCGCCGGGCATCAGGCTCTAAACCCAGCTAGGGTTTCGGCCGGCGGCGATGCGGGTCGCTAGTGTGCCGCGCAACTCCCTCGCCACCGGGGCGGTGTTTTATGTGAGTTTGTTTAGGGTTTGTGTTCTACTCAGAAAGACGAGACGATGACGGCTCTATGAAGGTGGAATAAAATTCTCCTCGCCCATCCTATTCTGGTGATGCCTCTAGCGTCGTCGAAGGGCGTGTGCAGGTGCGTCTCCAACGGCTCTCGCGGCATTCCGTCGGTGCTGGTATTCAGTGGATCTGCTTGGATCCAATCTTCATCTTCGTGCGTGTGTCTACCGGTTGAATACTTTCGATCTATACTTCTCTTCATCAGTGACGTTGGTTGTTCCAATGATGTGGGGCCTTAGCATGATAACTTGCTGACTGTCCACTACAAGTTTGGCCCGGCTCGAGTGAGGGAGGGGCTCTCACCCGAGTGCTTATAGTCGTTATTAGGTGGTTCATGGACATGGATGTAATTTATTTATTTATTTTTGTGTTCTTTGTACATCGCGCTGTAAAAATAGTGTATTTTATTATTTATTATGTTTATTCTAAAATGATAACAAATATTACCTTTGTCTCAAATACTTATCCTATGTTTTCATTTAGATATAAAAAACATATCTAGTTATATTCGTGTATGTGTAATTTTGAGACGGATGGACGGAGGAGGAGTATGCCTTTTGGTGAAGCAGAGCAGAGCGAAAACAATACTACTACGCTGCTACTCCACCAAACCCAAACCCAAACCGAATCCGGCGGCGCCGCCGGCCGCCGACCACCGTCCCCGCAATCCATTCCCAGCTCGGGCGTATCCTAGCAAGCGGGCGTCAGAAAAAAGATGCTTTTTTTGGGGAAAACACCCTCCGTCGCCATGCTGGTGCCGGCGCCGGGCGCCAGGCTCTAAGCCCACCTAGGGTTTCGGCCGGCGGCGATGCGCGCCGCCAGTGTGCCGCTCTACTCCGCCGGCGCCGGGGCCGGTGCCGGGGCGGTCTTCCTCGGCGACGGCGACGTCGACCCCGAGGCCCTCACCGAGGAGGACAGCCTCGTCGGCGGCGGCGACTCCAACTCCGTGGTAACCTCACGCCCCCTCCCTCCCTCTCTTTCCCAGGCCGCGTGCTCACACTGAACCCATGGCTGGTTAGCTCGTCCCAATCTGTGGTGAAACCCAGTGTTGCCCGGAGCAGAGCAAGAATGTTTCAACCTTAGTGAGCACCAAATCCGTGCCGGAAAACAGGTTATCTGCGCGGTGGTTCGACTAGGAAGGAAGGAAGTTACCAGGCTTTTGCGCGGCGCATTTTGTCGGTGTTTGGTCCGAGCAGCTGGGGTTGGCCGTGTGGTGCTACAGGCCATGCTTTTCTTGTTAGGATTTGCCATTTTTACCATGTGTTTGGTTGTAACCAGCATTGTGTGAACCTAAATGCGTAATGACAAGTAAAAAAGGCTCTGTTCATTGCTGGGCATTTACTTCGAAAAATGCTGTGTATTGTATTTAAATGCATAAGTACGAGATCTCCGTGCCAGAAATTTTGCTTTGGCTTTGTGGAATGGGGCGGTAGGGAAGTGTCGTTTTGCGCAATGGAAATGCTGTATATTAATTTTTTTTTTTGTATTTTTCAAGGTAGACCGTCGGCATTTACTTTGACCGGCCAAAAATGCGGAGGTAGGAATGTGTTGTTTTGTGAAATTAAAACATTCTGTGCATTTATTTATTTTCAAGATTGACTGTTGGCAGTTACTTGTTCGACCGACCAGAAATGGATGCATTTCCTTTTAGTGCTACCGAATAGCATGCTTCTTGTAACAAAACACAACATCACAACCACAGCGACGTCATGGTTTTGAGTGTTAACCGTTGCTTTATCTGCTAGGATTGCTTGCATGGATCATACAGCAGCTCTTTAAGCCTCCATGGTGTCAGAGTTGACGACGAACACTCGGCTCTTGAGAACAGCAGCAGGCCTCCTAGTCATATTAATATCCTAACACCACAAGGTACAACAACTCTTCGAAATTCATCCGGCTCTGTCTGCTGTTAGTGCTTTCTCTGTGCCTGATTCCCCTCTTCGTTACAGACGTTGTGCCCATCGAAATAGCACGGTCTAGATTCCTGGACATCATCATTGACCATTTTATTGGCCAGAATGTTATTGAGGTGGGAGAACCCTCTCTCTATGACTCTATCCTGGCCAGCAATAGAATCAACAAAAGAAAGCAACAAGAGGTGCAATACGAAGGCGACCCGAGGTTTGCTTTGCCCTTGATGTACATAGCCAACTTGTATGAGTCTT
This sequence comes from Triticum aestivum, assembly GCF_018294505.1. NCBI lineage: Eukaryota > Viridiplantae > Streptophyta > Magnoliopsida > Poales > Poaceae > Triticum > Triticum aestivum. Next base: position 753,785,040 of record NC_057813.1, on the reverse strand, counting down.
TGGTGAGCGACGTCAATGCACGTCTTGCTTCCTTGACTGGATCCCGCGAGAAAACTATGGGGGTGGCTCTTGAAGCTGCCGGCGGCTTGTACAGGAAACTGACCCAAAAGTTTCCCAAGAAAGGTATGATGATTAGTGAACAGCAACTTGTATTTGGTCGCGCCCACTCTGGTTATTTGTTCTTCTCATCCGAGTCTCCTTTGATGTCACGCTACAGGAAATTGTAGCTTCAGGAGGAGGGAGCTGGCTACTTCTAATGCAACAAAGACAAAGTTTCCTGAACTTGTAGTACAGGAAGAAAAGCGGGTCCGTTTTGTTGTAATCAATGGTTTGGTGATCATAGAGAGGCCAAATAATATGAGAATGCAGGATGCGGAATGGTATTTTCTCTGATTCACCCTGTAATTCCTTCCTTGTGCATGTGTTGGTTGTTCACTTGTTCTATATTATCATATCTTAGGAAACCCTTTTTTGTTTTGAACTTGCAGAGTCTGTAATTCTTACTATAAACCATCGTCTCTCGTAAGTGGTGTGGATAAAGTTACCTTTTTCATAAGCCAAATAATGCATATTCTTGAATGACAGACTCCGTTCCTTTGTTGCCATTTCCTTGGAAACAAATCATATATATTTTGGCTGGTTCACAATTTTGTGGAAGGCAAACTTTGAGTATTTTATATGCACCAATATGTTTGCCTCAACAGGGCTTAATTGTACCGATCTGCAAAGTCCTTTCCTTGCTTAAGGTAACTATAAGAAATTGACTGTATTCCTGTCCAACTGCCTTCAATATAGGATGAATTATGAACACGTAGCTTCAGAAGTTTGCTAATATAATCAAATCTTCGGTTAATTAAATTAATTATAATTCCAGGCAAAAGCTTTATTTATCCTCACTTTCCACTTTGACCCTTGGTACCCTCTGATATGCCATGATTTATGTATTTCTAAGTCTTGATTTTTTTTCTTTCTCAATGTGCAGGTTCAAAAGATTGACCGGTCGAAGTGAAGTAGCCATTTCATCAAGAGATTACAAATTCTATTCGCCTCGACACAAGTACAGGCGTACCCTGCAGCCAGTATTTGACATTCCTGGCACGTCCGTAAGTGCATACTGGATTTAAGATTCTAAGGTTGCAGCTAAACCAATTCGATTATTCGTTTAATTGGTTCCTCTGTCCAGGTTTTGTCGGAGGATGAGACTTCTCCATTGGTTTGTTCTTCAGAATTTCGTCCACCATTCGAGGTAACTCATATCTTTCGATACCTGTTCTGACTAATGACAACATCCCAAATTCACAGTGACTTCTCCTGTCCTTCTACTTTGTTAAATGAGATTATTTTTCTGGTTCATCCACCTTTTCAGTTGGTCGCCACTAATAGCTTGCTCTCTTCCAGATGCAAAACCAACATGAGTCATCATCGAAGCGACACATTGAACAGATAGAAAGTCAACCTTACTTGCACTTTCTCGATCAAGCAGAGGATGACAACATCCAGCAAAACCAACATAGTTCTCAGTTCCCTCCTATTCATCCATGTGCATCGTCCTCACAACTGTCAGATAACCCCCAGCAGCACCAGGCCTATCTATCCCCGCATCTATCTTCCATGCAAGCTGGACACGGCCACCTTGGAGGACGCTCGAATATTCTTGTGAGTGAATCTTTATTTAGTACCGGCCAAATCTCATGCCAAATATAGTACTCCCTCTGATCCATATTACTACTTGTTGCTGAAATGGATGTATCTAGATGTAGTTCAGTGCTAGATACATCCGTTTGAGCGATAAGTAATATGGATCGGAGGGAGTAGTATCAAAACATTCATCATGTTCAGGAAAGAAAAGGTAGCTTCCGTCATGCAGTAATTAGTTGCAAGTCATCCTGTCTGTCTGCATTGCATTATTTCGACAGCTGAACAAAAACAGCAATCTAGATTTAATTTTCAAATCAGGTGCACTGTTATTGTGAATTGTCTTGATGGTATGTTTTGTATTTCAGCCAAGCAGCCCTGCAAAGTTCTGCGACGAGTGCGGTTCGCCCTATCTAAGGGCGACATCCAAGTTCTGTTCAGAGTGTGGCACCAAGAGGCTAGGAATCTGACTGAGGAATTTTGTCGCAGTTCTACATAGTTAAGGAATTTTGTCGCAGTTCAATCTTTTTTCTGCGGGGAGTTCAATGTTGTTTCGGCCATGATGCAGAACCCTGTAGAATGGGTTTTGGTTGTTGTAACTGAACTTGAGTTCACTCTTGCTTCCTTCAATGGAAATATATATCGATGGATGTGACTCCCTCATGTATTACATGTTGTTAACTGTTGTGCCTTACTATGATCTACTATATACTTTTTGTTCAAGTGAAACAATTTATGGAATATATTTAGCCCTTGTAGTCAGCATACAGTTTACGGGAAAATGAGCCATTTGCTTGTTTTGTGTCAATCGAGAGGAATTTTGCATATTCATTTTATCACCTTTTCATTCTAGAATTGTCTACTGTAGATCTCATAAAAATACATTACTTGTCAAACAAACTATGAATGGTCTTATATTGGAGATAGAATCGATACCCCACAAATTGGTCGTCACTTATTTCTTCAGCAAAATATTCGCTTTACCAAATTAACTTGAAGCCATTTGTTTTATCACTTGGCATCTGCTCAAACATGTATTCCCTTTACCTATAGAATAAATTCATATCCATGAAACTGCAACACTGGACCACAATCAAAGTGCAGCATACTCATAATAAACCATGGAAGTGCAGCCACATTAGAGGCAGTAATTCCTGCAACCATGAAGCCATCTCATGCAACTCCACGTCAATCTCCTTCAGAGCGTTCTTGATGCTCGACAGCTTCGACTCGAGTGCCCTCAACCCCTCCGTGGGGCGAGCCCGCTCCAGCTTTGCCGCCTCGTACCCCTCGTGCAGGTGATCTGCTTTCTCGACAAGGGTGAGGAGGTTGTTGACGCGCTCTCGCATGAAGCTAACGTCCATGCCCATCATCTCAAAGGACTCTAGGCCGGGCCTTCTTCCACCGCGCGAGGTCCTCGCGGGAAGGAGAGGCAGCGAAGGCCCTGATGCCCTTGGCTATGCAAACCGTCTCGATGATCACTCCTGCAACAAGCAAAGGGCATATGGGCTTCTGCATACGCTCGTGCAGGAGCGACTTCCGGTCGCGGCAGAGCCCGTGGTACGCCCTACGCGGCTCGATGGGGAGTAGTTTGTCGTTGATGGCAGAACCACCGACGACGACCTTGAAGCTTCTGAAGCTTTTGCCAACGTCGAACTCAGTGCCTGGTTCCGAAGTTCCAATGCCATCTTCTTTGTTCTTGGCTGATTTCGAACCCGGTGGCCTCTCTCTCTTGCTCTTCGCGGTTTTGAGACTTGTTGGCCTCCCCCTCTTCGTCTGCGTCACAACCAATCAAAGAGTTGGCTAATTTTCCCCAATAACAAATTTAGACCCATCCATCCGCAACACAAGGTGTGAAATACATCAATATCTGAATAGCAAAAATTTCTTAAGAGAAACATATCTAAATTATTTAATGTAAGGCCTCATGAGTGTCTCAAAATCATTAAAAAATGTCTTAAGAGAAACAATTTTAAATTATTACTGAAAAAGGCTTTCGCCCCGCTTTATAAATAAAGCAACCACCGAGCACAAAGTTCACAAAGTACCAGCCGCGAACACACACATTCCAAGGAATGCCTTACCGGTGGCTCATGGTCGTCGTCCTTGCCACTCTTGTCATCGCTACTGCTACTGCTGTTGTCAACCAACACTGGCTTATGCCCTATCTCCCTCTTGGCTGGCCACCTTCTCTTCCTCTGAAAATAAAGTAATCAACCAAAACAAACAACAAATTCAATATGTGTTTGTGCCGCAAGAGGTATGCAAAGTACTTTTAAGAGAATGATTAGATATTTTCCTTACTTTATAGGTAATAGTGATAGTCCTCACTTCATACCGAGAGCGTGGACGCTTTACTTGCTCATTATCTAAACCGCCGTTGTCGACCAAAGTGAGCGTTGGATGTGCCAACGCCGTCTTCTGCCCCATCTCGGTCTTGGCAGACTCGAGGGAACCCGCTGGCCTCCCTCCCTTCCCCTGGAAAATACTCCCTCCGTCCTTATGCTATGGACGCACCGGATGAAAAAGCCGGCGCATAAGCAGGCCGCCTCCTCATGGCGTTCCTATTTCTTATCACGATTACACGTGCTTATGTAATTCATCTTTGTAATCAGACAAACGTTCGGTTACAAAACTGAGAAATATATTCAGGTG
>NC_057813.1:753763120-753780506 GCF_018294505.1 Triticum aestivum | reverse complement strand
TTTCAAAAAAAAACTTTGTTGGAAAGTCAAACTTTTTTATGTTTGACCGTATTTATATAATAATACATCAACATTTATGCTATCAAATTAGTAACATTAGATGCATGATAAAGTACACTTTCATCATATACCTATTTGATTTCACAAACATTGATATATTTTTGCACAAATTCGGTCAAACTTTAAGATAGTTTGACCCTCCAACAAAGTTGGAAGTACACTCTTTGGAGGACGGAGGGAATAGTTAGGAAACCAAGTCAGACTACTCATTGTTATGAGCATAAACATAAATTGCACAATAGTTTTTGATACTAAACTTCAACTTGTGATGTAGCAATAACTAGCAGTAGCAGTCACTAGTCAGTTCCTCAAAGCCAGAAACAAAATCTCCTGCAACGACACCCCAATGACGGATCGCGAAATGTAGGCTCGGATAAAATTAGACAATCCGGCATGTTTGGTAGCGGTACACACGCGTGTGTGCGGGTCAATATCGTACTTGCTTAAATAGAAAAGTCATATTAGGGAGTTTCAGCAAAATTCAGATGCGCCGTTTCTTGGCATGTAAGGTAGGTACCACCAACAAAGAGAGAGTAACAAAAAAAAAGAGAAGAGTATCCCAGTCTCAGGGATAGAGAAAATGAAGAGGACTCTTTTCTTGTTATTCTTCTTAAGAATCGACCATGTTTGTCCTTTTTTTTCTCCTGTGCCGGAAACAGCTCACTAAAAACTATTCACATAAATAGATAAATCGACCAAAGCGAGACAAGATAATCACCGGGAAAAAATAGCATGAAGAAACCTCAAGAAATCCTAGTATAATAGAAAAACAATGCATTAGTAGAATGAAAAAAACACACATAGAAAAACAGTTTTTGGTTTGTCCGGCGGTTCCACAGGCAGGCGTAGCCGAAGATTCAGAAACAAAAGGTGAAAAGGCTAATTAAATTGTCGAAAAAAGAAAGACTATACTGAAGTCCCCTCAGAACAATCTGACTAAAACTTTTCCTTGTCAAATTCATCGATAGACGACCAACTGGCAAAGTGGCCTGCTGTTTTTATCCGAGTGTTCGATATATGATAACATGCATTTGACGAGTACTCTGAATCTTGAGCAAGACTGAAAGAACTGACTAAAATGCAGCAATGTGAAATTTGTTGGTTCCATGAAGGTTCTCACCATGGGCGCAAAATCATCATCGTCATCGTCATCATCAACGTGTGTGCTGCTGCTACCGCCGTTCCCGGGCACGAATGCTGTCTCCTGCCCGATCTCAATCTTGGCAGACCACGGGGAATCACCTACCGGTGTGCCTCTCTCCCTCTGGAAATTATGCGACAGAGCTATCTGTAATTGTCACGCGAGTAAATATCAGTCGGATCTATAACCAATGGTTCAAGGAACGACATAGTCCATGAACGTTTTCGTTTTTAAATCTTGTCAAGAATCCTAAGAAAGGTGATGTTCGATCCATGAATCGGAAAATTGAAAACAACCACACGGACATATATATCAATAGAAATATATGTACAGATATGTATGCATAAATAAATGAATGAATGAATGAAAGGAGTTGGAGTTGGAGAGGGGACTTGCTTTGATGGGCTCGTCGACGACCGCCATGGCTGCACTTGCGTCGGGACCTCCGATGCAGTGGGAGGAGGAGGAAGGAGAAGAGGACGGAGTCCAAGGAGGAAGGAGATGATAGTACTGTTACCACCTACTATAACGGAATGGGAAGGAGCTTGCCGACCGTTGGGCAGCGACGGTGATCGGCGATATTTATGGTTGGGATTGTTTACCTTTTGGCACCTTTCCAAAAGAACTAAAAATCAGATTATTTGTTTCCATACAACCCAGATATAAATTGGTACATATCTACTGTTAAGAGCATCTACGGTCGGGATTTGGCAAATCCGATCCCTCAACATCCAGACAACTCAATTACCATTGAGTTTGTATGGATTTGAGATATGCAACTACGTCGACGCACACCTATCGTTCGGCTATTCCACCACACTACACTAAACATGCCATCGGACTAGCAAAATTTGGCATGTTTGGTTATGGTGGAGTTTACCCACGACTGCCCTTATCCTTCCAGGCGTCCTTGCTATCCTTCTCACGGAAGTACCGGTCGAAGACGCAGTACGAATTGAGCCGGATCTGCTCGCCGCCGGAGCTGTCCTCGCCGTCGCTGTCCTCCTTCGGTGACAGTCCAGCCATGGCATGGACCGCATGATTCTTCTCTCGGGCGAGGGCGCGCGTGTTCCTCCGCAGTCGTTTCTTCACAATGCGGGCGAAGATGGCTTATCTTCTGCGGCCGCCCGCGCCGTCGTATCAGCCGCCTCCGCCGCCACCATTTTTGCCGCGATACGGGCCTCAACGGCCCTTATCCTCTCCTTCCCACGGCAGACCGCCCGTTACCGGTGGGACTCATAGTCTGCCCGACCGGTGATGAGGAAGGTGATAAAGCAAATCTAGGTTTTCGCTTTCCTTGCGATGGGCCTGGCCGAGGGGGAACATGTCAAGTATCCGCCTGGGATCATGTTTTCTTAGGTTTATTCTGGATGTACAATGCAATTTCGGTAGTCATTTTCCATTTCAGTTGGAAAATGCAGTCGGACATTTGGGGTACTATAAGTGATCAAGGGATGGTAACTCATATTACAGGGAGGAGTTCCGGCTGCCGGGACCGTGAGGATCCAGCACCAAAGGACTCGAGCGCCCGGTGAGCCGATGCTAAGGCATCGCGGCGCGCGGACAGATCTGTCCACCGGCCGGGCACTAACCTCCCGTGGTGGGTGCCGATTAGCCTGGGCGCTTGAGGCCCGTTTGAGGCGTCTGTCTGGGTTAAAAAAACGTGACCGGTCAGTGACCGGGCGGCCCGCCCAGGTGTATGAAGCAGGTTTGAAAAGTCTGGCTGTAAATGCTCTAACTATTCCAATTTGTTGGTCAACCCTTTATACCATAGTTTTAAAAACCGGATCAGTGACTAAACCAGTGAAGTTGTCGGTTCAAGTTTTCATCGATCGATTGGACAGCCGGTTCACCGGTTCGTCATCCGGTTTTTTTAAGGCTACAAAAGGTATTTTATTTAGTATTTTATTCACCGGTTCTCATTTCCATTTCGTTTACAACATCATGTACTTTTTTTTGGGGATGAGTGGATGACAGCAACGTGGACTAAGCCGCTGCCTGATGGTGGTAGTCAAGCAAACGGTCACACACGTATTGAGACGGCCCACTTTGGCTGGTTTTTATCCAATCCAATGTGATTGCGATGTGTCTACGGCGCCCCTATGTCTAGCTTTTAGTGAGACAGTAGCTCGAGGGATCCTGTAGTGGCCCTGCCAGTAGGGAGTCTTGCTCTGTTTCTGTTTTTGGCTGGTTCTAAATATTTTTGAGTATTAGTTTATTTATTTATTTTATTTTATTTAGTTTTAAAATGTTGATCAGCATTAAAAAGTCTTCATGTAATGTAAAAAAAGTTGTTTGCATAGTTTGTAGAAAATGTTCACAATATTCAAAAATGATTATCATATTTGAAAGATGTTCATGTGTTTAAAAATAAGTTCGCGACATTTTAGAAAACAATTCATACAATGTTAAAATTTGTTTGTGTAATCTTCAGAAAATGTTTCGTACCATTCAAAAAAGGATCATGAATTTGAAGAAATTTCCGTAGCACTTAAAAACTGTTTGCACAACTAAAAATAATATTCATGGCATTTATGAAAAATGGTCATTGTGTGTTTAAGAAAATTTCACATTGTATTTTGAAGATGTTTAATGTACATTTGACAAATGTTCAAGGTGTATTTAAAAAGTATTCAAATTGTATTTGGAAATTTTTTAACGTGTATCCAAATAGGTTCAACATGTATATGCATTTTTCAATGTGTATTTAAATAAAGTCAACGTGTATTTGAAAAATGCAAAAAAAAGAAAGGAATGAAAAGCATAAAATTCAATAATGAGACTGATGAAAACCAATAGAGAAAAAAGACAGGAAATAAAAATGAAGTATACCAAGAAAACACTGAATAAAAAAAAGAAAAAAAATAACTTGAAAGGTTCTAAAACAAGGTTTTTTTTAGAAACTGGTTCTAAAACAAGTCTGTACCAGTCAGTACTACCTTTCCGAATACGGACCATTGGGCACATCCACTAAGGTGGGCTCAGAGGCGAGCTCAGGTTATATCTTGCTGTACAGCGAGATATAGGTTTTTCTCAGTTGTACAGATAAACCTAAAAAAAAAGTTGTTCAGATCTATTTTTGAGCTGTTTACTAGAAAACAAATTAAAAGGTTGCCTGCTGTGAAAATTTTAACAAATGCTGACAATTTTATTCATTTCAACATCTTTTCAAGAATATTAATAAATGCTTGCAAGTTTGAAAAACAATCCATGGATTTTAAGAATGTTTGCAACTTTATAAAAATATATTCTGTCACTAAAATAAATGTTTAGGATGTTGAAAATGCTCATCAAATTAATAATTTCTGAAAGTTTTAAAATGTTCTCAAACTAAAAATATCATGCTTTCTAAAAATAATATTAGCAAATTTAAAAAACATTCATGAATTTGTGAAAAAAAAGACACTACCTTAATGGTCTAGCATGCATGCCTCTTCGGTGAGTTCCGGTAGACCAAGATTGTCCCAAACCTCCCTTGCAACATTACATTCAAATAGCACATGCTTTATATCTCCATAATAGACCGAGCACACTGTAAACAAATAGTTATTCGTTATAATATTCATGTATGCTATGTATGTCATTTGGAGAAGCTTAAAAACATATCATACAATGAATTAACTCTTAGCCTAACAAGCAACATTTACATGCTCTTAAATTAATGCGATGATTAAAATTAAACTAGAAAATATAAGAGATGACATCTAGTACATTGGATAGAATTGTCTTATCTTCTTTACTTGAGAGACCTTCTCTTAGGTAAGAGATGGCAAGCCTTTTTTTCCCTCCATTCACTCTCGTTTAAATCATCAATGGTCTTAGGTGACATTGCGAAGATAGCATCATTGTACACGACCTAAGGTAGCTAGCTCCGTACGAGTGTGTCATGTGGGAGGGCTGATGTCGGATGCATTGATGATGGCCCACATGACTCGAAACGACAACAGATGTATCATTGACAGTGCCAACGATACCTGTCATTGTTGGCACCGACATGTCGGAGTACTACCGGTGAAATATTATGTTTTAGGCTTATATTTTCGAAATTTATGTAATAAAAAATATATTTAAAATATTTCCCCAAAATGGCAGAGAGTACCTTGCTTGTGTCCATCTAGTGGCCCCACAACCACCCGAAGTCAGAAGGGAGTACCTCGCTTTTGTACACCCCCAAAGAGTACCACCAAAGTATTTATGAGCCATAGAGAAAGACATCCATTTATTCGTGTTAGATGAGCCCGGATTATTGTGTAACTGACCCGTGCCTGGAGCCATCCACCCTATATGGATAGGAAATCATGGAATACCTTGTCCAACCAAATGATACCATCATGTGTTAATGAGCCCTAGAGAAAGACATCGATATATTTGTGCAAGTCACCATTTTAGCATGGATTAATGTGCATGTGCCTCCGTATCAGAAGATGCCCACCTCATGCTTTCGGACAACCTAGTCAAAATGTGGAAGTAATAAAGAGCCAAAAAGAATGACATGGATTTATTCGTGCTAGTCACCGTTTCCGTTTGGATTAATGAACATAGTACCGGGAGCCATCCGCCTTGAATCGGAAGGAACCAGGGAGTACCTTGCTTCTGTCTAGTTGTCTAGCCGAATAGTACCATCAATCATTTGTTGTAGAGAAAAGACATCAATTTATTCGTGCTAGTCACTAGGTAGATGCCTAGATGCCAAGAGTCGCCCCCTCAAATTGACAAGGAGTAAATTACTTCTGTCTGGCTATCCAACCGAATAGTACCATGAATTATTAATGAGCCTTAGAGAAAGATAACAATTTATTCATGCTTGTCACCATTTTAGCTTGGATTAACGTGCCAATGGCTACATAGTGGGAGTTGCCTATTTCTAATTGGTAGGAAGAACCTCGCTTCTGTCCGGCTACCCAGTAGAAGAGTGTCATCAAGTAATACTGAACGATAGAGAAAGCCATCAATTTATTCGTGCTAATCAGAATTTTAGCCTGGACATCGAACCAGTAGGAACCAAGGAGTGGGTGTCTATCTGGTTATCTAGGAGAACAATATTGCCGAGTATTAACGAACCCTAGAAAAACATCAATTTATTCATGCTAGTTGATATGTCCTATATGTATCTATAATTTTTTATTTTTTCATGCTATAATTATATCATGATGGCATAGTATTGGCATCAAATTTTATATTTTTCTTGATTAACCTATTAATTCAGTGCAAAGTACGAGTTGTTTTTTTGGATTTAAAAGAAAAAATCAACTTTTCAGGGACCAAAAAACCAGGAAAAAAAATAAGTTTCATGAAGAAATGAAGCCGGAGGGACCTGGACCCCCTAGGCCACATGCCATTGGTCGACACTAGCATCCAAGGGGGAGCATGGCCGCCACCATAGAGGTCGCCTCCAGCGCCTCTTTCTTCTGCTGCCTTTATATACTGCCGAAACCCTCACAAATATTAACAGAGGATTTTTGCGGCACCCACCTCTCTGCTCCGTGAAGATCCAATCAGTTATTCTGCCAATGAGGAATTCATCACATAGATCATTTACATGAACATTGTTGCCACTGTGTTCATGTGTGAGTAGTCCTTTTTGTACTATGGGAACATAACTATTTTTTTCCGTTATAATATGGCATCAGCCCACATCCTAATAAGATGGCATCAGCCCACGTCCTAATAAGTTGGATGAACCATTTTTTTCTTATAATGGCAATGGTGGGTAATTATTTCACTTATAAACTAGTCTAATGGTTATAAAGTTCTAGCCTATTAAACAGACAGTCGGATATTTTTTAGGTTTTTTTAGCATTTTTATCTTTTTTCTCAGGAGCCATGTCGATTACTTTTAATATATAATAGATTGATAGACGGATGTTCTTTTAGTTTTGAGGGATTTTCTAGCATTTTTATCCTTTTCTGGTGAGCCCATCAATTACTTTTAATATATAATATGTTAGGTTGTGTTGGCTCCTTCAAAAAAGCCTTGGACATATTATTTTATGGGCCATAAAAAACTAGGGCCCAAGATATACATGTGTAACCAATAAAAGCACATCTTTCGTGGGAACTGCGCTTACCAAGGAGGCATGTCGATGCTCAGAGTAACATATGTGTTATACCATGACTTACCAAATGTCTCGGTATTTTCTAATTTCTTTTAGTGTATCTTTCCTAGTTGCGATCTCAGTTTCTAAGTTAAGGCCCAAAGCAAGGTGCATGTTATACTGGCGTATTATGGATTAAAGGACGACCACTTCTAGGTTAGATAGTTCATAGCTAGTACTGGATATGGATGTAATCAATGTGATCACTGATATATTAGGATGTAATCAATGTGATTAACAAAGGATTTGGACGCAATTAACAACCAAATAAATTAGACCACAATTATTTTGTATATTAGAGTAAAACTTAGTTGGGTTTAACTCCCATTAATACTTCTAGAAAGGATATGTATGTAGTCAAATGACAATCATTTAATATTTCTATTTTTAGAAGTGTTAATAATTCTATATATCGATGTGAATACTTACATAATAAGAAAGAAATATCAGTGGTTGCAAAGAAGGATGTCAATGCATTCACATATGTATATTTGGACGATAGTTAATAGTATCCATAAACTAGCACCTTTTATGAGTTATGTATGTTAATTCTTACTAAAGATTTACAATGTCTTAGCATAGTCAAATAGCACTCCCATACAACCCTTTTATTCTATATAAGGGGAGTACATCTTCTCATATCCTACACCAATATGTGGTTAGCCAACAGTACTCGTAAATCTCTAGTTTTCTGTAGATACTTGTGCGTCCTATTTGTAGTAGTAAGTTTCTTCCTCTTTGTCCACATTAGTATGCCGAGGAAAGAGCGGCGGTCAGGTGTGGCATACATCCATAATGACAAAGATCGTGATCTCACCTTCTACAAGCGACGTTCCGGTTTGTTCAAGAGGGCGACCGACATCTCTGCCCTCACTAGGGCTAGGATTGCCGTCGTCCTAGAGACGAACAATGGAAAGATGCACTCATTTGGGACGCCATTGGCCGATCCCATTGTTGATGCTTTCCTATTTGGAGCTCCACCAGTAGTTCCCTCCGCCAATGAGGCAACCACCGCTAGGATTGGAAGCCTACAAAATGAGGTGGCTCAGTTGGACCTGGAGAACATGACCGAGGAAGACCAAAACCAACTTTCCATCCTTCGTATGAAAAGTATCCAAGAAGAGAATCCTAGTATGGTGGCAAATCTTTTATTCACGAAGGAACAAGATCTCGGTGTTGAAGATCTAAATAAGCTCTTCAGTGAGCTCTCTCGGGTCCAAAAAGACATTAGATGCCGGCTACCTCCATTGCCTGGCCGTGAAACCAAGACCAGTGGCACATGTGTGGCACAAGATCTGCAACTACCAAGTGTTCTGCGGGTGGATCATTTGGGTACTACTCATTCACTTATGCAATCATCATGGCCTCACAATCTCTCACAACTCCAGCTACCTGCAGATCCACTACCATCACAACCAGAACCAACTTCGGCACCACTTTTTCCTATGCAGGTACCACAAATGTTTGATTTTGCACCACCATCTTTAGCTCCAGACTTGGCTTCCCATGTCCAACCCATACCAAATCAGGTACATGAGCAAACTCAACCAGAGGAGTTGCATGTTCAGAACTATGAAAGTCCTTGCAACATAGTGCAACCACAACAAAGTGATGCAAACCACGACTCAACATCTGGGCAGAATTTGGAGGCCTCTCCGCTATTGGGGTACTCGAGTGGCAATGCCTTTTCTATTGATGACCCATTTGTCACCGAAAAATGGGGTTATGCTCTATCAGATCAGTCGTTCTACAATAGTTTCCTAGGGATGGATGATTACTTAGGCTCTAGCGGTACCGATCTAGGACAATCTTCTATGGTAAATGGTGGATGGGTTGATGTGCCGCCCTCTTCCACTGGACAAGATATTGATGGTCTTATAGACTATGGAGAGCTTTTGTAGATGCTATTTAGCTCTTACATTTAAGAGCTATATTGAAATAAAATATATTTGTTTCCAAATTCATTTTCCTTTGGACTATTTTGTTAATTAGGATATTTGGGAAAAATATGCATGCTCAGTGTTCCAGGTCTTGGTCCATGATGTGTTTTCATCAATACCTACATTTTTGTTGTTTTTTGTTGTTGTTTATATTATTTTCATCTTACAAATGAAGAAGTGGAACATGTATTACAACAATGCACCTCTTATAATATTGTGAGGCAAACATTAGCATGTCAAATAAAAACAGAAGCCATGCTCATTAAATAAATAAATTAAAAGATAGAAAACAAGTCCAAATTTCAACTCAAGAGACTAGAATCCATTACTTCTGATTGCATAACACTACCAAGAACAACAAGTGCACCTCATATGGAATATGAGAAATCATGGTTTTCTTAATACACGTGAATATAACTTATCAAGAAATTAGAACCATAGTAGACATGTGAAGAGACACAATGGCCGCCTATGATCCATTGATACCACATATGCACCATTAACAACATTGAAAAGTACCATGGATCTAGATCTCTCCATGAATATATTGTAAATTGACTTAATTTTAAAGTATGTCATTAATCATTGCAATTACAACAAACTTACAAGGACATAACGAGCAGGAATTAAGCTTGGGGATGCTTGATACGTCTCCAACTTATCTATAATTTTTTATTGTTCCATGATATTATACTATCCATCTTGGATGTTTTATATGCATTAATATGCATTAATATCCTATTAACCTAGTGCCTAGTGCTAGTTGCTGTTTTTTTCCTTGTTTTTGTCTTTTATAGAAAATCAATACCATATCGGCAACCTTGTTCATTTCCTGATATCAAGTAATTATTGTCTTTGTCTGGCAGGGTCTGGAAAGAGTTCACCGCAATTGTTCTGGGACTGCTGACGGAGCTACGATTTACACACCCAAAAGTAAGTACTACTAGCTAGTTCCGCACATCTCCAATTGATTCTAGCTAGTTTCATCAATACCATTTATCATGCTTGATTATCAGTTTGATTGAACTCTACTTCTCGTAAAGTGCTTGTGGCAGGAAGCCGGGAATATTTTTGTGGATACTACGTTTGCGAGTTCATCTACAACTCGACGGCCTCTAAGCGGGGCTACTCTGAAGAGCAATATGAAATACGTAAACAAAAATATTCACAATTTTATTTTATTACCATCAATTGTGTTGAGTTTCATTCATATATATATGTATTGACCCCCTTCTTTAAATTAGTTATGGCAGATGCGGGATGTACCACATGATCACATACGAGCAATTCAAGAGGAATTGGCGGGATTCTTTCTTGACCACGCCATACCTAAAGCCGGAGAATATCATGTGGAAGTTGGAACCGATTTTAGATGTTAGGGATTGTAAGACATGTTATATTGTATATATGTAGTAGCGTCAGATAGATATACGAAAACATGTTGGTCGACCAATCTCTCGGAGAAAGAGAGGTCTCATTTCTCTCTGTATATATATGTTCATGACGATCTTCTGTAATTAATGGTTCATTCGTTTGCTTACTAGCTAGCATGTCGAGTTCTCTCTGTATCGTATAGTAGTTAGCGTCAATCAAGTACGGAGAAAGAGAGGCCACATCTCTCTATTAGCTAGCTAACACAATATGATCAAACCCCTAAATTAACCCTCGAAAACCCCCTACCCCCTTAAAAAAACAAAAACCCCAGCTCCTGCCAGCTGCTGACGCGTGGAGGCCTTTTGGTCTCGGTTAGTATTACCAACCGGGACTAAAGGTCCTCCTGCCTGGGCGCCCCGCAGCGGCCACGTGGAGCCCCTTCTGTCCCAGTGCATAAGTGAACCGAGACTAAAGGGTTTGGGCTTTAGTCCCGGTTCCAGAACCGGGGCTAAAGGGCCTCTGGAACCGGGATAAATGGCCCATTTTCCACCAGTGTAGCGATGCCCGACGGCTCACTGGTTGTGAGGGAAGAGCAGGAGGCGGCTGTGCGCTGAGTGAGTGAGAGGAGTTGGTGCTTTTTTTCGTTTAAGAAAAGGAAATAAAAGGAGAAAGGGGTAGCTGCTATGCGGTGACATAAATGTCACATAGCCTAACCAGTCATTTTTAGTGAAAAAACTAACCAAGTGACCTTTAGGTAGCCTACAATTTATTTCTTAATATACACAGGATGCAATTCACATTGTGCCATGCAAATCATTAGGCAAAAGACAACAATTCTAACATTGTACGGAATGCATCAAGTAAATCTTAGTTTGTAACAGATAATTAGTTGGATCATTGCTTTGCTCTATGTACACATCGTTGAGTTAGATTTTCTATATCAACTTACATCGCAAGTGAAGTGAATTTTAATTACTTTTTGATTGATTGTTACGGGCTATCATTTCTGTACATACAAAATTTGACGTGCATCATGGTAAAGGAAAAAAAAAATTGACATGCATTATGTCTATATATGCAATGGGCAAGAAAAAGTTCCATGGCCCATGGCAATCGCACGGGCATTCTACTAGTTAAAAAAGAATCATGCATGACTTCGTAAATTTCAAGATGACATGCCGGCTCAGTCTCTGGGAGGCGCTCATAGGGATAGGATGTGCATGTGTGCGTTCATAGGGATGAGCGTATGCGCGTATGTATGAGCGCTTGCTTCTGTGCTGATGTCCAAAAAACAAAAGAATCGTGCATAGATTTTTTGTTAGACTGATACGTAAAGAAATATAAAAGTGTTTATAATAATATTTTATTTATCTAAATGCTCTTTACAGAGGGAGTAGTACGTACGAATAGCATTTACTAAGCATCGCACTCACAATAATAATAAACATACAAAGGTTTACATGTTTTTACACGCTGACTAGGATCTTCTCAAACTAACTATCCTCTTCTCCGATTTTCATGGGGTGGGCATTACTCATAAATTACTCTCGCACTCACTGCCCACGAGAAGCAGGCCAGCCATCCAGCCTCGCTGAGGCAGCATCACAGGCGCAGATCGTCGACGTACTCGTCCTGCTTCGCTCTGTCCAGAGAACCGCCTGGAGCTCCCCGGCGTTGCGCGCGAACGCTTTCCCTTCCTCGCCCTCCGCCATCACCCGCCGCACCGTCGCGGCCACGTCGTCCCTGCCGAACGACCCGTCGCCCTCGTCCCTGGGCACCTCCAGGCCGACGCCCCTCGCCACCATGCCGCGCGCTCTCACGCCCTGGTCCAGGAACAGCGGCAGCATCACCAGCGGGTGGCCGAACAGGAAGCTCTCCGTGAGCGAGCTCAGCCCGGCGTGCGTCAGGAACGCGCCCACCGCGCGGCGCGCGAGGACGCGCACCTGCGGCACCCACCCGGCACGCACCACGCCGCGCCCGCCCACGCGCTCCTCGAACCCGTCCGGGAGCAGGGCGGCGCTCGGCCCCCGCAGCGCCCAGAGGAACCGCGCGCCCGCGAGCTCCAGCCCCAGCGCGAGCTCGCGGACGTGGCGGCGGCTCAACGGCGCCTCGCTCCCGAACGCGACGTAGATCACCGACCTCGCCGGCTGCTCGTCCAGCCAGCGCATGAGGCTCACGCTCTCGCTCTCGCTCTCGTTGTCGACATGGGCGGCTCCTTCTTGGGCGGCGAGCGCGGCGTCGTTTGGGGCGAGGAGGCCGCAGAGGGCGACGGGCTTGCCGAAGAGGTCGGCGAGGAAGGGGCCGAGCGGGCCGTCGACCTCGCGGCTGCCGCGCAGGATCACGAGCGGGCAGCGCTGCTCCGTCTGCCAGAGCCGGCAGGCGTCGGACGGGCCGGACGCGTTGGCGCGGAACGTCTGGACTAGCATGTCCTTGGCCTCGTGAAAACGGTGGGCGATGGTGGTCGGGAACGGGATCCACCGCGGCTGCGCCATCAAGTCCTCCGCCGTCGTCCGCGGGTGCGCGTCGTTGGCCGTCTTGGTGCCGATGAAGGCCACGAACGGCGCCGGGCTGATGTGGAACAAGGCGCACGGTACCTGCACGCACATGACATCGGCTCTTAGCTAGCCAGCATGTTGCATGTCTGCATGTGTGATGGGATGGGAGGACGCCATGACTGCACAGCACGCAAGCATGAATGGAAAAGTTACCTTGTGCTGCTCAGCGATGGGCGGGAGCCAGTAGTGTGCGAAGTCGACGAAGACCCAGTCGGGCTTCTTGCCGAACTCCGTCGCACCGTCGCCGCCGGCGCAAGCCTCGTCAAGAAAGCCGGCAAAAGGGGCGGCGAGGCCGTCGAATGCCACCTTGAGCAGGTCCACCGTCTCTGGCGGGACGTCGGCCGTCGACTCGGCACCGTCCGGGAGGCCGTCGACGCAAGGCAGGAGCAGGGGGAGGAGGCGGATGCGGGGGCTGACGGGCCTCAGCCTGGCCACGTTCCTCGGCGTGGAGACGAAGGTGACGGCATGCCCGCGCCTGGCGAGCTGCTCCGAGAGCTCGAGGAAGGGGGTGAAATGGCCGAACGCTAGCCATGGGAACACCACCACGTGGAGAGGTGGAGGCGCTGCGCCGCTGGCCTCTCTGCTGGCTTCTGCCATGGCGTCCCGGCGGAGACAGACGTGGAGAGGTGGAAAACTGGAAATGCTCGCAGCCCTCGTACAAGTACAATGCAAGATGCTTAATTAGGGTATAGACCACTTGATATAGTATATTTTTAGATCTATGTCAAACTGTCATTTGGGATTTCCACCTGAGAAGAAACAAAGCAACTTGTTGTTTCTTATTTTTTGTAATTTACATGTTGTTTCAAGAGCTATTGTGCAAAGTCAGACGTGACAGCTGCATTTTTTTTTAAATAACTTCCCTCATATTTCCCCTCTGCCAATCAGTGGCAGGCTGAGATGCCAAAATTTGATTAGAAATGGGGTGGGTGATTAGTGAGGGATAGGGCTGGTCTGTGGATCTATGATTTTCATTCCTAGATGCCTTCTCTTCAATTGTGATCGTAGACGGATGATACCAGAAATAAGGAACAATCTCGCTAATCATTGTGATGCTGGATTACTAGATATTTTCCATTTCCGCTCCAAGCCCTTCCCTAGTAAGATAAGATAGAGTATGGGTGATCTTGAAGATTCCCAAAGCCCATACAATAGACATGTCATCATATTTAGGTGTAGTTATCCGCTATTCACGGAGAATGTACATTTTCATCACCCGTTCATCATGCTTGCATAGTCTACCTTGGGTATGTGGGATATTTAATAATTGGATGATTGTGCAAATGTCGTGGTGTAGTTTGATCACTGAGAATTGATTTATGGGATTGTGATTTCTTATCGATTTATGGTGTCCTGATTTCTTATTTCAGTACCCAAAGGTTGTTATCTTAGAACATTAATTAGTCAATAACTTGTATTGTCAAAAACTTGCGAGTAGCATGTTGCCGCCTAACATCTCCTGCAGACGAGATTTGGCTTGTCCTTGCCTTGCATCATGACATGTGTTGTTGGGGCAGTTGCTATAGTCCAACTGCCTCAAGGCCAATCTTTTTGTGTTGGAATCTCACTATAGACTCTGTTAGAAGCAATCACGCACTTTCTCATGTCATTTTTTTATCGTGTTGATCATTTTACTCTCATTATGTAGTTTGTCTGTATGTTTAATTTTATGTTTTGGACTAAATATTGTTTTGTGTGCCTATAGTAGCACCATTAATTCCTCTTTTGTATAAGAAAAATGGTCTTGGGTGAAGAAACATAATCGATCACACGATCATGGTAGACAAAAATTGACAACAAAAGTGCATCAATAAGAAAACTAAACCTCTGGTTATAAAATTATTATATTTGCATGGAAGTAAAGGTGAGAAACTCATTTACACAAGATCAATGTAATAAAATATACATTTACACAATCTACTTAAGTATACTATAGGACAACAATATAAACCCATGGACAAACCAGGTCATCTTTGAAGTCACATAGAATCAATGATCACTTCTACAAGCATAATTTATGTGTAACTTTATTTTGGTTCAATATCAAAATGGTTGGAATACACATGTCCATGCATGCATATTGGGTCAACAAAAAAGTCATTCGGTGCATTTGCAAAGCATGTTATCCCGAGGTGCTTGCATTCCACCTAAAGCATACTTTCATATCAATTCCACTTTATTGTCTGCTCACGTGGTTCAAACTTATTTGGAAGAACTCATTTCTAAATATTATTTCCCCATGGCATGGCAACAATGTTTGATCACATTATTGAACCTTCATAGAAGAGGGGAGGGGATTTTTTTGGCAATGCATGCTCTAAATTTTCTATATATACACCAAGGAGTTTTTAAGGCATCGTTACTATGTAATGATCAATGGTCAAAGCACGTTCTCTTCCAGTTATTTAAAAACTTTGCAGAACAATCCAAATCATATGAATACATCCAATAAATATGTTATAATTTACGTTCTTCTATTAATTTAGTGTCTGGTACTGACCATTTGAATTTGGAAGCTATGACTAGCATAAGATGGAATTGCATATCATATAGCTACACATATCAGGATTAAGCAATGGAGATAATACTCACCTTATGAAATGGAACTGCTATCCAAGAGTTTGCATAAGCCATTTCTGATTGGGTAAGCAACAATAATGTAATTCTTTGAATTTTTTTTGAAACCATAACACAATTTCAATTCCGAATGATAAGTCCAAATAATGTACACGGTCAACTTTCTAAAACTAACATACACATCTGAATCTAATTAGACCGCAACAAGATAAAGTGACCGAAAAATGTTTTAGTCTATCCAATAGTAAGAGGTAAGCATCAAAAACAAGATATGCAGAACATGTCGGGTAAAAAATTGTGCATGGTCTTTTATAATGGATTTTCTGTTTTGCGAAACCGACACAGTTTCAAGTGGACATGCCAAAATAGTACAATGTAAGGTGCTAAACTTATAGTAGCACAACACCAGACATTCAGAACACAATAGCCACAGTTGGTTGTCCACGAATGTTATAAGAAAAAATGAAGTTAAAACTTCTAGAGAATGTAATTGGGCAATGGGATGTTGTTATACAATCATATTCCCTGATTTACTTTATATAAGAGGAAAATCATATTTTAACAAGCATAAAGAATAAAAATGTGGAGACATGTAGGGGGTAAAGCAAGTGCGCAAAGAACTGTAACAAGAGACACATTACCTAACAATAATTGCATTCGGAGCTTTTTATTATGATGCACATTGGCAACACACTATGGAATCAATACACTCAACATATTTAAATGCATCAATGAATATCCACAAGTTATCATCTCTAATTGTAACTTAAATCTAAGTTTTCAAACAATATTGGTAATGTTTATGAGCTTCACTTGAAATATTTAGTTTGCACACTAGAGTACAATGAACCAACCAATTTCTAATACAAAGTAGTAGAGGCTACATGAACCACACAACTTAAAGAAAAACATGTTTTGCACAGGAAAAGGTTTAAACGACGAGACCACCAATTGACCAAAGGATGGTTCCAGTAAGCTTGCATCCGGGAAGTTGAAGTGCTTCTAGCAACTTCAAGTTACTAATCTCTTCTAGTATGTTTATGTACATTTTTTCTAACACGCTTCTGTACTGATGTCGTCGTCATCTTTCAAAGTAGTGTTGGGTCAAAAGAAATGGGAAACTCTTTAATCTATCAACTGACTAAATACCACAAAACAATTGTCAATTGCCTCGACAACCTAGAAGGTGAGCATGGCACAATCTGTACTGAGATGATGGAGCAGTGGCTTGGACAGAGAAGTGGTGGTCATCCACTTTCAACAGGTTGCATGTTGCTAGACTTGAATTAGTTTCTAGGGTGGATTTCTAGGGGATGACTAAAGCTGGACCAGAACAAGGATTTCATGGGCATGGGAAGCGGATGCCTCTCTATACACGATAGCTGGTGCCATCCTACAAAGCTATTCGACCAGTGTCGTCCTCCCTCCAGATCAAGGATGAGCATCAGCACGACGGTGGCCACCAAGAGGTTAACGGGTTGCATGAGAGGGAGTTTTCTGCACATTTGGGGAAAGGAAGGAGAGAGCAACCTCAATTTTTCCTTTTGGGGCAGCACATGGGAAGGATGGCACCGGCGATTCTCCTCCTATCCACCAGGCTCATGAATTTCCCTCGCATGAGCGACACACGACGTAAGGTTAGAG
>NC_057813.1:753759241-753762731 GCF_018294505.1 Triticum aestivum | reverse complement strand
CGCAAAGGAAATCCAAAGCTCCTCAGAGGCTTCTATTCCCATGAAGCTTAGAGATTTTAGGGATGTAACGTGCACTCACTGATTCAGATATACCGTGGACAATAATAATAAAAATATGAAATTCGAAGGCGGCACTAATGATTAAAATGTTGTTTTGGTACCTTAGTAAGGGTTATTCCGACTAATAATAACCTCGCGTACTACAACTGGTTTGGAAGTAAAAAATATTGCTTATGCTACCATGACGGGACCATGAAACATCTATTTTTTAGGGGGAAACCATCTCTCTTTTTTTCAATACAAGTTTGTGTCTGCTATGTGGTTGGATGGTTAGAGGGACTGTGGTATTCCCAGCCCACACGGGTTTAAGTCCTGGTGCTCGCCTTTATTCTTGGATTTATTTCAGGATTTTCGGCGATGCACATTCAATGGGAGGAGACGTTCCCGTCGACGACGAGGTGCCTACGGTGACTTCGAAAATTTCAAGATGATATGTCGGCTTAGTCTTTCGGAGGTGCTCATAGGGGTAGGGTGTGCGTGTGTGCATTTATAAGGGTGAGTGTATGCGCGTGTATATAAGCGCTTGCGTCTATACTGTGTAAAAGAAAAAATTTGTGTCTGCTAGATGTTGGGTCATTGACGTCGTGTTCAACTTGTACTACCATGCAGTGTCGCGAATATATTTGGTCATTGCCCGATGATCTAAGCAGAGATTTAACACCTTATTAAAGGCTGAGGTGTGAGACTTAATTTGGTCGCTTTGACTATGCAAAGATGATTAAGTTTTTAAAGTTAAAAATTCTGGCCGGGCCTCCAGCCTCCACCGTGAAAGGCCAAACCGGTTCTTGTCTGAAAGATCCTGCTAATGATCGTCGGTTGCACGGTCGTCTTCCTTAGCCGATGAGCGGAATATAATACTAATCACGGTTTGTGCAGGCAAGGCAGCGTGTGGCTCGCAACAATAATTTATCGAAGAAGAGAAGGAGGAGGAACTGACAAACTTTTTTTTTGAGAGGGGCAAACTTTGGTTTGATACGCTGTTGTTCCCAGCTCTTGAAATCATATATCAATATTTGTGGATTACTGATCATGCTTACCGTGGGATGCTGTTGTTCCCAGCTCGCCTTTATTCGTGTGGAGAACAAAGGAACAACCACCATAGTTTGTTCTATACTAGCACACATGCCTCGTGCGTAGGAACAAGAGAAAAATAAAGGGATGACAAAATATATGAATCAATTGAGAGTAAGGTTTTTGGGACGCCGGCCGGAATAAGTAACTATACTCAAGAGGAAGCATTTCCTTTTTCTTTTTCTTATTTTGACTTTTTTTCTATTGTTCATTATGTGGCGTCAAAGAACAGTGGTGTTAAACAGCAGTAGCGTATGAACAGTACCCCCATCCTCCCGGTTGTGTTAACAGGCCCCTAACAATGACCGCGCACGACCAGTATAACCGCGAAACAGTATCCCCGTACATGAAAAGTGTCTAGCATCGAACAGTACCCCCGTATGAACAATGTTTTGGAAATAAAAAAAATCCCCTTTGATGAAAAAGCTAGAATTTTTTTAAATATCATTTCTCTCCCCCTCCTCCATCCTGGCGCCCTTATATAGAGGGTTAAGATTTACGTTCTACACATCATTTCTCTTCACCGGTGTACCAATGCAGAGCCACCTCGATCATCTCCCGATCCTTTTCGGTGATGGTGCTGCCGAGGCAAAATATAGTAAACAGTATATTTGCATGAACAATATCCCGTGGAGAAAATAAGTCCTAGACTGATTACTGTTCTATTTTATACCACGACATCAGTGAACAGTGCACCAACTATTACCCGAACAAAAACTGGAACAATATGCGAATAAACTAATAACTGCTAACCGAAACAAACGGCAAACCCGAATAACCCAGAACTGTAAAACCAGTGAAACAAAACAACACCTGAATAAACCACAAACATTAGCCCACCTGGACCATAAACCAAAATAGTAACCGAATTGTAATCCAGAGCAACACACCCAAATAAACCAGAGCAACAAAAACAGTAAATCAACACTATGCATTCACGTGAGCAGTAATCCAGAAGAAATACCAAAAAAATACCGAAAATCCTTCTCCCTCGGCTTTGGAGATCTGCTCGATCACATGTAGTAGGTCTTCGGGAACCATCGTCGAGCTTTGGCGCTTTCGTTGTTATCCGATAGCATTCCTCAAAGTAAGGAGAGTGTGTCGTATTGAAGCAGGGTTTTCACCCTAGGCTGTGTTTCCAACTACACAACCGGGCCTCGAAAAGGCCAACCAGACCTCGCAGAACACCATTACCGCCACGCGCCCGACAACCACCGATCCCATACACCGAACAATCACCATAGCTATCATCAAAACTGAGCGCCGAAGGCCCAGGTTTGCTGCACGTTGGGCCAACTAATAGCCTGCCGCACTAGCATAACCGTCATCTGGGGACCTAGCTTGATGCAAATGATATGTATCGCTTAATAACAATATATGTCACCTACGACTGCCAACTAGCGCACACACATGGGCCATCCCATTAAGAACCGAGAGCCTGTGAGCTCTAGGTGTAGAATGTATTTGAACATTCCGAGCTGGTTTTGGAACCTTTCATTAAGTTGTTCTTTTGATCGGTTTTCTGGTCTCTTCTTCTTTTGTTCCTCTCACCAGCTTTCTGGTTTTCCTTTTCTTTGTTCTTTTCTTCGATTTTCTAGCTTCTTCTCTGTTTTAATTTCCATTTTTATCTTTTATATATATTTTGTCTGCTCTTAAGTTAATAAACTTATTTTCAATTCATGAACACTTTTTCAAAATATTGAACAATTTTGTTTTGTAAAAATATAAATTCATGAACGTTTTTTATTTTTTTAAAATTTTGGTTAAATTCAGATCCTTCTTAAATACATGATATTTTTTGCAATTTTCAAACATTATTTAAAGTTAAATGTTTCTAAAATTTGTGAAGAAGCATCATGTACTTTTTTAGGGGGACAACAACTTGGACCAGGCCGCTGCCTGCTGTAGTCGAGCAAACCCTCACGCACATAGTGAGCCGGACCACTTTGCCTGGTTGTTATCCAATGTGATTGTGATGCATTACGGGTGTCGCTATGTCTAGCTTTTAGTGAGATAGTAGCTCGCCTTGCCTCAAGGGATCACATAATGGCTCTGCCAGTAGGGAGGCTTGCTCTTTTTTGTTATTTTGTGTTTGATCACACAGGGTGCGGAATAAGTTACTATTCACCTGAGGTAATATGACGATCGTTTTATATATAAATTGCATTTGAAATACAAATAGTTATATTCATATTTATT
Source organism: Triticum aestivum (assembly GCF_018294505.1). Classification (NCBI taxonomy): domain Eukaryota; kingdom Viridiplantae; phylum Streptophyta; class Magnoliopsida; order Poales; family Poaceae; genus Triticum; species Triticum aestivum. The sequence continues at coordinate 753,759,401 of NC_057813.1, read as the reverse complement.
CACTACATTAAATTTGGTATAAGTAAACAAAAAATATAGGTCATAAGACCAGAAAAAATGCATTTTGTGTATATTTTACACTGTGTTTTAGCGTTTGTAACATAAAATATTTTTTACAGTGATTATATATTTTCTTACATTCTCCTTTTACGTATGTGAT
>NC_057813.1:753757313-753758959 GCF_018294505.1 Triticum aestivum | reverse complement strand
GTGAAGAATAACTATTCCTCATCCAGGGTGGCGAATAGTTAATCCCTAAATTGATCAACATTAAAAGATGTTCATGTAATGTAAAAAGATTATTGGAATAGTTTGTAGAAAACATTCACAATATTCAAAAAATTAGTATCATATTTAAAAGATGTTCATGAATTTGAAGAAATTTCAATAGCACTTTAAAACTGTTTGCACGACCAAAAACGATATTCATGGCATTTATGGAAAATGGTCATTGTGTGTTTAAGAAAATTTCACATTGTATTTTGAAGATATTTAATGTACATTTGTCAAATGTTCAATGTGTATTTAAAAAAATATTCAAATTGTATTTGGAAAATGTTTAACATGTATCCAAATATGCTCAACATGTATATGAAATTTGTCAACATGTATTTTAATAATGTCAACGTGTATCTGAAAAATGCAAAAAAGGAAAGGAATGAAAAATATAAAATTCAATAAAGAGACGGATGAAAGCCAATAGAGAAAACACTTAGGAAGTAAAAATTAAGTATACAAAAAACACAAAAAAAGGAAAAACAATCACTCGAAAGGTTGTAAAACAAGTTTATTTTTGAGAAACTGGTTCTAAAACAAGTCTGTGCCACTCAGTACAACCTTTCCAAACCTGGACCATTGGGCCCACCCACTAAGGTGGGCTCAGAGGCGATCTCGGGTTATATCTCGCTGACCTTTTCTCGGTTGTACAGATCTATTTTTGAGCTTTTTACTTCTCCCTCTGTCCCATAGCATAGGACATTTTTTTAACACTAGTGTAGTGTCAAAAAACGTCTTACATTATGGGACGGAGGGAGTAGAAAACTAACTAAAAGTTCGTCTACAAATGCTGAAAATTTTTACTCATTTTCACCATATTTTCAAGAATTTTAATAAATGCTTCCAAGTTTGAAAGTTAATTCATGGATTTGAAGTATGTATGCAACTTTATAAAAATTATTCTGTACTTAAAATAAATTTTTAGGATATTTAAAAATGCTCATCAAGTTATAAATATTCCCCTATTAAAAATAATTCATAACATTTTGAATTTTCTCAAACTAAAAAAATCATGCTTTCGAAAACTAATATTAGCAAACTAAAAAACGTTTGTGAATTTGTAAAATAAACACTACCTGAATGGTCTAGCATGCATGCCTCTTCGGTGAGTTCCAGTAGACCAAGATTGTTCCAAACCTCCTTTGCAACATTACATTCAAATAGCACATGCTTTATATTTTCATAATACCCCGAGCACATTGTACACAAATAGTTATTCGTTACAATGTTCTCGTACGCTATGTATGTCATCTGGAGAAGCTTAAAAATATATTATATAGTGGATTAGCTCTTAGCCTAACAAGCAACGTTTACATGCCACTAGTAGAAAAGGGGGCATTTGTCCCGGTTCGTAAGGGCCTTTAGTCCCGGTTCATGAACCGGGATTAATGGGTCGTTACTAATACCTCCTCCCTTTAGTCCCGGTTCAAACACGAACCGGGACAAATGGTCCTCCACGTGGCCGGTGCATCGAGCCCTGGCAGGGGGACCTTTGGTCCCGGTTGGTGGTACCAACCGGGACCAAAAGGCATCCACGCGTCAGCATTCCAGTGGCTGGGGTTTTTGATTTTTTTGAAGGG
>NC_057813.1:753717761-753756983 GCF_018294505.1 Triticum aestivum | reverse complement strand
GTGGGGGTTTTAGGGGGTTAATTTAGGTGTTTCATATATTGTGTTAGCTAGCTAATTAATAGAGAGAAGTGTCCTCTCTTATGTCCGTGCTTGGTCGACGCTACGTAGTATATACATATAGCCCTCGACACGCTAGCTAGTAAGAAAATGAAGGGAACCATTGAGTACAGAAGTTCGTCATGCATACCGAGAGAAATGATCGATCGACCTCTCCTTCTCCGAGAGATTGGTCGAACAACAAGTTTTCGTATCATGTATCCGACGCTACTGGCTACATACATGTACAATATGTAAGATCTCTCAATTACAGTCCCCTAGCAATTGAAATCAACTTCCACATGGTGTTCTCTGGCTTTATTGATGACGTGGTCAAGAAAGAACCCCGCCAATTCCTCTTGAATTGCTTTCATGCGATCTGGTTCTAGGAGTTCATTCCGCATCTGCCATGTCTAATTTGAAGAAGGGGGTTAATTAATCCATATATATATGAATGAAACTCAACAGAAATGATGGTGTAATAAAATGAAATTGTGAATATTATTGCTTACGCACTTCATATTGTCTTTGAGAGTAGCCCCGCTTGTTTTTCAAAGTCGTGGTGTGGATGAACTCGCACACATAGTATCCACAGAAATCATTCCCTTGTTCCTGCCACAAGCACTTTACGAGAAATAGAGGTCAATCAAACTGATAATGAAGCATTATAAATGGCATTGATGAAAGTATAGCTATAGAATCAATGGGAGATGCATGCAACTAGCTAGCCAGTAGTACTTACTTTCGGGTATGTATGTCGCAGCTCCTTCGGCAGTCCCGGAGCTTCTGTGGTGAAGTGTTTCCAAACCCTACAAGACAAAGAAAATAATTATTATTACTTGAGATATCAGGAAATGAACAAAAAGTTGCCAATATGGTGCGATAATGATCGGTTGAACTTACTTGCTGAGCATTTCAGTTATGTCCGCATAGGTTTTGGGAACTTTCCGTCTCGAGTCTAAGACGGTTACTAGTCCACGCTCAAGCTTAATCTCGAGAAGAATATAGTGGTACATGCGCATGCATGCATAACTCATCAATTACATTACTATAACCTCGCTCGAGTAATAAGGGAAACCGAATATGCACACGACAGTAACACTCACTTGCCGTTGTAAGGAAAGAGTATGGTATCTTTGTTTTGATTTTTGATCAACGATTGTAGCAAGTTGTCCTCGGCCTCTTTGACGTCCTTTTCAACCAGAAATTCATCTATGATATTTGTGTTAATGAACCCAATGTCATACATTTCTTGTTTTTTGCACTCGACGATCTTCAATCTGCATAATATATTGAGGATAATTAATTATAAATACATGCAATGAAAGAGCCGAGCTATATATAGAGACTTAATGACAGAAATAGTACTTACAGGCAGTAGCAAAAGACCGTTAATTTATCGAGGGCCTTTTGATTGAAGAACTCGAAGAACTCCTCAAATGGAACAGGCAACAGATCATTTCCAACGAGGCCGTGCTCCTCTTTAATTCGCAGGTAATCTTGTAGATTGCCATAACCGGCCACCATCCCCGGAACATTAGTGACGATGTTGCTGCTAGACACATTGAGCGGGGGGCACGATTGGTTTGCTTGTTTGCCGAGCTGGTCAATTTTTTTCGCAGCTGCTCGTTCTCTTGCTCTTTGATGTCTGACAGTACTTCCCGACCGCTCCGCTTAGAGATATGCCTATTCAGTAATGCGCTCATAGTTTGTTCTCGGCGGAGACTTTGCCGGTTTGCTCAGGGCATCGAGAGTGCGCTTTGCTTTCATCGGATCTACCTTCTCCTCCGGAGGTGGATGTCTCTTTGCTTTCACCCCTTCAAAGAACTCCTTCACGTGGGTCCGCACAATCGTATCATTTTCCTCCTCGGTCCTCTCGTACGGTAACTTCTCTAGAGGCTTGAGAGGTGGACCGTATCTGTATTGCCTCCCGCCTCTGGTTGTGCTGCTAGACGCCGGAGCAGACGGAGCGGCTGCGGCGTCTGTCTTCTTTCGTGCTTGCTTACGAGGTGGAGGAGAAGGACCACGACGTGCCGGAGTAGCCTGTTGGGGAACGTAGCAGAAATTCAAAATTTTCCTACGTGTCACCAAGATCTATCTATGGAGAAACCAGCAACGAGGGGAAGGAGAGTGCATCTACATACCCTTGTAGATCGCTAAGCGGAAGCGTTCAAGTGAACAGGGTTGATGGAGTCGTACTCGTCGTGATTCAAATCACCGATGATCCTAGTGCCGAACGGACGGCACCTCCGCGTTCAACACACGTACAGCCCGGTGACGTCTCCCATGCCTTGATCCAGCAAGGAGAGAGGGAGAGGTTGAGGAAGACTCCATCCAGCAGCAGCACAACGGTGTGGTGGTGGTGGAGGAGCGTGGCAATCCTGCAGGGCTTCGCCAAGCACCTGCGGGAGAGGAGGAGGTGTCACGGGAGGGAGGGAGGTGCCAGGAACTCAGGTGTGTCTTCCCCTCCCTACCCTCCACTATATATAGGTGCAAGAGAGGGGGGAGGGCGCAGCCTTGCCCCTTCCTCCAAGGAAGGGGTGCGGCCAAGAGGGGGGAGGAGTCCATCCTCCCCAAGGCACCTCGGAGGTGCCTTCCCCCCTTTGGACTCTTCCCTCCCCAAGTCTCCTTGGCGCACGGGCCTCTTGGGGCTGGTGCCCTTGGCCCATATGGGCCAAGGCGCACCCCCTACAGCCCATGTGGCCCCCCGGGGCAGGTGGACCCCCGGACCCCTTTCGGCACTCCCGGTACAATACCGATAATGCGCGAAACTTTTCCGGCGACCAAAATAAGACTTCCTATATATAAATCTTTACCTCCGGACCATTCCGGTACTCCTCGTGACGTCCGGGATCTCATCCGGGACTCCGAACAACATTCGGTAACCACATACAAACTTCCTTTATAACCCTAGCGTCATCGAACCTTAAGTGTGTAGACCCTACGGGTTCGGGAACCATGCAGACATGACCGAGACGTTCTCCGGTCAATAACCAACAGCGGGATCTGGATACCCATGTTGACTCCGACATGTTCCACGATGATCTCATCGGATGAACCACGATGTCAAGGACTCAATCGATCCCGTATACAATTCCCTTTGTCTAGCGGCATTGTACTTGCCCGAGATTCGATCGTCGGTATCCCGATACCTTGTTCAATCTCGTTACCGGCAAGTCTCTTTACTCGTCCCGTAACACATCATCCCATGATCAACCCCTTGGTCACATTGTGCACATTATGATGATGTCCTACCGAGTGGGCCTAGAGATACCTCTCCGTCACACGGAGTGACAAATCCCAGTCTCGATTCGTGCCAACCCAACAGACACTTTCGGAGATACCTGTAATGCACCTTTATAGCCACCCAGTTATGTTGTGACGTTTGGTACACCCAGTTATCATTGACCGATATGTTCCATAACAATTTTATTGCTAACAAGTAAATTACCCTTCTTCATTGGTCTTTCAAAATTACTTATGAGAATATTTCTTATAGATGCATCAATAATGAAGTTGCGACCAAATCTGAAAATAGGTAAATTACTCGCTATGCATACCTCTTCAAATATGTTGGGAGAGCATGATGGTGGTGCCATTTGAAGAACATCTTGCTCCGTCTTTGGATGGCTCCCCAACACCTTGTCATCATCTTTTTCTTGAATCCATGCATCATTGCTTTGAAGATTTTTGTCGGCTGAACTTTGTTCGGCTACTTGTTCTTGTCCTTGAAGCTTGTCAATTTCTACGGCACGGAACTCATAGGGGAGGAAGTAGGTTCCATTAACTTCAGAAAAATCAAGCACCGTTGTTTTCCTATGCTTGCCATGCCCTTTCTCAATAATGCTTGCCTCGTTGGATTTGATGGATTCAGAATATATACTACTTGATTCGGATTTTTCAACCGAAGCACTTTCATGTTCCGAATCATCCTTCTTTTCATTGATACTACCAATTGGCAATGCTTCTTTTATCTGAGCCAATTCTTTTTCTATTTTTTTCTGACGGCGAGCAGCAAAATTAGCTTTAAGCTTTTTCTCAATTTCAGCCCACTCCGGATATGATTGCCCCCAATGCTTTTAGATTCTTTCGGCAATGACACACGGGTGTTGCGGAAATTTTGCAATTGTGTAGGGGGTGTATAATATGATGTAGTACTAGGTGAAGGCATATGCATTGTTGTAAGACCATCCTTTTGCTCGCCAATTTTATCAATTGGCAAAGATTCATCTTCTTGCAGAACTCTAGGTTTTATTGCGGCATAATCAGGAAATAGCCCCTTTTCATGTTGTTCAAGGCAAAGAACACTAATTCTCTTATTTTGGGCTAAACTCTTCAATGCAGCCACCACTACCTCATCTTCTACAATATTGGGCACAACCGCTCCTGTAAAATTTACATTCATTCGGCTATAACCAGGAAGGTGTGAAGCCGAATTATGAGCATCTACAGTTGTGTATGGTGCCGAAGAATTACTAACATGAGGTGTAGCATATGACGTTTGAGAGTAACTGGCCGAATAACTAGTAGCCGCATGGCCAATTCTCTCGTTCATCGGCATGGTTGGATTAGTATATTGCACATTACTTGCCGATGAATAAAAGGGTGAAACACTTTCTTTCATGGCATTGGAGATTCTAACATGAGGTGTTTCAAATTTATTAACTGAACTCACCATGTTGTTCATCGGCATAACAATTTGTGGGGTTGCCGATGCATGAGAGTTGGGATACATATGGTGTAGGTTACTAGTATCATAAGAACTTAAAGCATGCAAATTACTTTGAATCGGCCCTTGCACGTAATTAGATGGATTATTGAAAAAACTAGGGCTGGCCGATAGAGTATACTCATTGAACGATCTATTAAAACCATATGAATTATTTGCATCTACAGTAGGGAATTGGGTATTCATATTACCTTTGTAGATTGCAAACCCTAGATGACGATCCTTTCGTAGAAAAAATAGGCCGGAGACCGTTCAAAGCTTCGTCCCCAGCGGAGTCGCCAAAAAGTGTGTTCGTACACAAACACGTCACCGTGTACCCTCGACGCCGGCGGTGATGCACCGCAGCTCACGTCGAAGGAGACCCGCCGAAAGCGCGGTATGCAAGACAATCCGGCGGGCTCTTTTGTAGACCCGAAACCTCACACGCCCGGGAGGGACCCCGTCTGGGAGCGCAGCGGCTATGGGCTGCCCTAGGTCGGCCTGACCGCCCCTATGGCCTCGAGGTTCGCCGCCCTGCAATGAAGAAGAACAATGAAGAACGAGGAAGAAGAAGAACTAGGGTTAAGGACAAAAGATAAAAGATAAAAGTGGTAGATTGATTTGTTCGATTGTGTGTTGTTCAATCAGCCGTCACCCCTTAGGTATATAAGAGGCGGCTGGACTTCCCGTGCAAGGAAAAGGCTTGGATTCACGTCCAAAACCCTAGTCAAATTCGGATTGGTTTTGTCCGAACTTTCCAAAACTGTTTGGTTTAAACTGGCTGCACCTTGCGGGTCTTTTTTGTGGTGGTAAACGATTTTAGATGGAAACGAGCCCAAAAGCAATCTTGACCGTTTCGACGAACAACTTTTATGTTGAACATTTTTTGATCAGAGGGCATCTTGAGGGTCAAATCGGTCGCGCAAAACAGGCTATCCCTCGCGCTACCCATCAGACAGGGTGTCTGGTGGGGCGCGCCAGTTTTTGCCTCCTGACAGGGCTGTATTCTGATGGCTCTAACTTTTGCATACGAACTCGGATTGGAACGATTTTTATATCAAAATCGATAGTTTCGATGAGATGAAGACAATCCGTGTATATAATTGTTCCATTTGAGGTCTTCTTGGAGGCTTAATCAGCCAAACTGTACTCTGAATATAAGATCTTAGTACTTTGAGCATAGTTTCGGCCTTCGAGATGAAATCGGACTGCGATGACCCAGACTTGAAAGATGTTCATATCGACAATACAGAACTCTTTCATGAAGATCACTTCTCCATTTGAGGCCATCTTAAATAAGTTATTGACCATGCCAAAATCTGGTGTCAACACATACCACATCACCTTGGCAGGAATCTTCTTCCTGGGGCACTCGCCCTCGACATCACCAGGGTCATCGCAGTTGATCTTATAGCGCAATGCACCGCATACCGGGCATGCGTTGACATCCTCGTACTGAATGCGGTAGAGGATGCAGTCATTAGGGCATGCATGTATTTTCTGCACCACTAATCCTAGAGGGCAGACAACCTTCTTTGCTTCGTACGTACTCGTACTCTCGGGCAATTAGTTGTCCTTTGGAAGCATCTTCATTAACATTATCAACAAGTTTCCAAATCCCTTGTCAGATAGACCATTCTCTGCCTTCCATTGCAGCAATTCCAATGTGGTGCTCAACTTTTTCTTGTCAGCTTTGCAATTCGGGTACAACAATTTCTTGTGATCCTCTAACATGCATTGCAACTTCTTCTTCTCCTTTTCACTTGCGCAGTTTCTCTTGCATTGGCAATGGCCCGACCTAGATCATCAGTGGGCTCATCTGATGCTTGTTCTTCAGCTTCTTCCCGCATTGCCTGCTCAGCTTCTTCCCCCATTGTTGTACCATCGTATTCAGGGAACCCATGGCTAGGATAGTTGTCGTCGTCCTCTTCTTCTTCATTGTCTTCCATCATAACCCCTCTTTCTCCGTCCTTGGTCCAAACATTATAATGGGGCATGAAACCAGAGTCAAACAGGTGGACTTGAATGGTTCTTGACTTAGAGTAATTTTGATAGTTTTTACAGCCAGCACATGGATGAGGCATCAAACCATTTGCCCGCTTGTTTGCCACAGCCGCAAGCACAAAAGTATGCACACCATTAATGAACTGGGGAGAGCATCAGTCATCGTACATCCATTGTCGGCTCATCCATTACACAGCACCGAAAAGATCAAATTAATACAAGTTCATACATAAAGTTCATACAACACTTATTCTCATAAAACAACATACATATAACTCTCTAGCTAAAGCATTTAAATGCAACAACAAATGCGATCAAGATCGCAATTAAGGTAACAATTGGTGTAACAACATAATGATACCAAGCCTCACTATCGATGGCATATTTCCTAATCTTTCTAATCTTCAAGCGCATTTTCTCCATCTCGATCTTGTGATCATCGACGGCATCGGCAACATGCAAATCCAATTCCATCTTCTCCCCCTCAATTTTTTTCAATTTTTCTTTTAAATACTCATTTTCTTTTTCAACTAAATTTAACCTCTCGACAATAGGGTCGGTTGGAATTTCTGGTTCACATACCTCCTAGATAAAAATATCTATGTCAACTTGATGGGCATAATTTGTCATAAACACGAAATGCAACAAATAGTTATAAAAGAGAATATAACACATCCGAATCATAACCCGGACGAGGGCCGATGGGGACGGATATCAAAACCATGGCACTATATATAACAAACAACGTACGGGTAAGATAATTATACAAGTAACTATATATCTATATCACATAGACATGATTGTTTTATATTAAAAAGATAAGAACAAGAGGCTCACTGGAAAGTGTAGCCGGCGACGGGTCGGTGCGGGCGATCGAAGGTGGTTAGGACGGAGACGGGAAGGCACTAAGTAAACCACACCTACGTATGCAAACTAAGAGTTATTTTGACCTCAAATTGCATGTAAATCAAATACTACCACATATAATTCTTCCCAAAATAAAACCCACAAATCCCTATACTTATAGAGCATTGCAAGAGCTAATTTAGCAATGAGAGATGAAAGGACAAAGTTGCTAACCTTTGTGATCACTTGGATGGATGGGGTGACTGCAAATCTTCACAAATTTTGGCAACAAATGGAGTTTGAGCTCGAGAGGAAGAGGAAGAACACAGAGGAGAGGAAAGGGGAAGAACAGAGCGCTCGGGCTGGACGAAGGGGTTTATATAGGAAGACCTTTAGTACCGGTTTGTTAGACGAACCGGGACTAATGGTGCATTTCTAGTCCTGGTTCTTGGCATGAACCGGTACTAGAGGTGCTGGTGGGGCCCCAGCATGACAAAAGCCTGCCACCACCTCTTTAGTACCGGTTCATGGCACGAACCGGTACTAAAGGTTACGCATGAACTGGTACTAATGCGAGCCGCTCGCCTAGCCGTTGGAGCCGACACTAATGGTCACATTAGTGCCTGTTCAAATACAAACCGAGCCTAATGAGCTTCACATTAGGCCCTTTTTCTACTAGTGTCAGTAGAATTTTTTAAAAAAACTATGTTCTGTAGGACTTGAACCCATGACCACTGGGTAAGGTATCGGAATCCAAAACAGCACACCATAAAATGATTCATGTATCAAAATACAGCCTAACTTATATATATCGGCACATAATTGTGTGAAATATCTATATATAATAAGTGGATTTCAGAGAATACAAAAGTGAATCATCTGCAGGTAGATGGCACCGTGGTCAATTGCCGATCTCCGTCGCGTGATCGGCAAGTCACATAAGACAAACCAGGAGGGAAGGGAACGCTATGATCTAGCAAAAAAACAGTAGTCGATGCAACAGAAGGAAAGAAATCGTGTGATTGGAAAACATTCGGATGGGATCTTCAGTCTTTTCTCCTGATTCTACATGAATATATACAATTTGAGGTGCATATTCTTTTCAGTCCAATGCCCTTAGCATGGTTTGTGAATAAGAACCCAACCAATTTATAGATAGATCCTTAAAAGAATAGCTAATTCATGAGCGGTCAAAGGAACGATGACATGGCATCCACACGGCTGGGTTTTTCCCTCTTGGGGCGGTTTTGGCCTTATTCGATCAAATTAACGAGTTTACGGACTATATTCTATCAGTTCCCGAGTTATAGGCTTAAAATGTGTAATCGGTTTGAGTTTATGGGCTGGTGGTACATTTCACTCTTTATTTGGACACTCATACCGAATGTGCATAAACATTCCAAATGTATACCAATTCCCCCAAAGACCAGGACAAAGATTTGGTGCATGGTTCCATTTACATATTGGGCATCTCCTTGGCATGCTCCCAAAGGAATTGCCTATGACTTGCTCTAGGCGACAATCGGTTCTAACATTCCTACTAGAACATAAAAGATGTTGCCACGCCACCCATCTCAATGCAAATATATTAAAATTATTTTAAAAACTGAATAGTATAAGTATCTAGCATTCAAATTACAATGCTTCATTACTGGTTGCAACTCGTCATCGTGCCGGTTGCAGTAGCGGGCGCCTCTGGTTGTAGTTGCTAAGGCTCGCCGCCATGTGAGGTTGCACCACTAAGTGTCTCTGGTTCCAGCTTTTTTTGTGTCAGTTGCAACACTGAGCCTCTTCAATTCTAGCCCCCCGTCATGCCGGGCGCCTCACCAAACGCCTTTGGCCACATACTTTGCAATCATTTGTGTCATGAGCTCAGCTGACCACAATCAATGGGTTGGCACCAAGTTCTTCCTCCGCTCATAACATGACCTCTTACTGCTTGCCACACAGGTGTTCGCCGTCCTTGAAGCACCGCATAGCCGACCGACCACTATGTAGAAGCCGAAAAAGGACACGACGCTCCATACAATTTGTCCATTGAAGTTGGCAACATTCTCGAGCATTATATACCACCGAGGAGAATGCGAGAGCGAAGGACATGTTGTAGCTTTTCCTTGTCATACAGAAATGACACGACGATACATAACAGGAGCGGTGTACAGAAGTACTCCATGCGGATGCATTACTTCCAGGTCCAAATAGTAGAAAAAAACATCAGAGGGAAAAAAGGCTAGCCTTACACCATACTTTTGTTGCCCAATACAAACGAGCTAGTGAGCAAGGAACATTTGATTCAGAATTCGTTCGAGTGGAAGGAAATGAATGATTTGGTGCATGTTCGATTGGAATGAAGAGAAATAATTAAAAATAGAAATTTCACGATAGTCCATGCGGAAGGGAAAATTTCCATCCCTCTCATTCGAAGGACGGAAAATAAACGATGCATTAGTCTTAGCGGAAGGAAAACACTGATGTTGCTACAAAATTTTGGCCCCCAAGCACACAAAAGTGAGGAAGGAAACCAATCCTCGGCCAAGGAATTAAATAAATACTAGGAAATTACACGTGCGTTGCAACGGGATACACGGTTAAAACACTATCGTGGCGGCAAAACTGTCATATCGTGGAAGTAACCGCTACCATAGCACTGTCAATGAATCATCGCTGCAGAAAATCATTAGTTCTCGGCATATTCATTTAGTTCCATATACCCCATCTTTAAAATATTATATATGTATCATATCAAAATGTCCATGCGTATAGTTATAACAAAATCCGAGAAACAATAGTATGTATACATTATTACAACAACCATTTTTTGTCCATAAATAATCCAGTTACTCCATAATTACAGTATGTGATGTAGATCTAAATAAATATCAATAACTTTTGTAGTCAGGGTACAACGAGTGTGCACACCATTTCATTATATACTTCTAAAGCCTATTCAAGAAATGAGCAAAACTAAATTCTTTTGTATCTCGTACGCAAATCTCTCACGAACACTTCTCAGAAAAATCCATACAACGAAAACGTCTCGCTTTCAATTACTCCCATTAAACTCTCTCTCTCTCTCTCTCTCTCTCTCTCTATCTCTCTCTCTCTCCCAAGTATTTATCTCCCATGAAATCTCTCTCTCTCCCTCTCTCTTGATAGTATTTGTCTCCCATGAAAATCTCTCTCCCTCTCTCGTGTGAAAGTATTTTCTCGCCCATGAAAATCTCTCTATTTCTCTCTTTCTCTCTTTCTTAGTTACAACCGTGAAAATCTCTCTATTTCTCTCTCTCTCTCTCTCTGTGTGTGTGTGTGTGTCTTTGATGGAGACAATAGCATAGCCATGGCATTGTGTTGTCTTCATGGAGATCGCACAAGCTATAGATATGGATGCATGGTTGTATACACGAATACGAAACTAATTGCCATTAGAATGAAATGTTAGTAAAAAAATTCTACCAATTACTTGAATAAAATAAAAAGGAAGAATCAACTAATGGGTCATGATCTCAAAAATATAAACATGCACACTTACTACTGGAGGTGCTCCAATGAAGAACATGTTGGGCATTAATGGTCCAACGGCCCACAACGGCAAGAAGAAGATGCTCGTGATGAGGTAACCATCGTACAGGTAATTAAGGAGGGCATCCCAAAAATCTTCAAACCCTAGGCACCAAAGAAGTCGAGCGAGAGGCATAAAAGATCAGATTCTCACGCTGGAAAAACGAAGGCATCGTTGTGCTCCAATGCCACCTAGGCCCACTGCCAATACTATCCTGGTTGTGGCTTGATCTACCGCGTGCTGCCATAAGAGAAGAACCAATGTGAGGGTACGAATAGGGTTTGCTCGGGGGACACGGTGTCATCGGTGAGATGGGAGAGAGAGGTAGAAGGAAGCAGTGGATGAGGTAATAAAAATAATCAAAACTTGTAGGAGGTGGATGGATTTCGCGTGAATATTTACTGGCCATGTGTTTATTGTGTTATGATAGAATAGGTTGATTACATTAATTGATTGCCTTATGCGTCACAAAGGAGAGATTGACTGCCATCCACGAATTGGTTGTGTTACCAAAGAATTATTGGTTTTGTCCGAGTAAACCAGGAGAGGAGAAAAACCGGGGAGGGTGGAGAAAAATCGATGGAGGAACATACTGGGAGGGATGGCCAAAGGGGTGAGACGTAAGACGGGAGTGGGAACCTTACATGTTTTAGGTAGTAGAGATTAATACTCCATACATCTGGTGTCACACCGCCGAACCAGCATGATGGAGAGACGGTACGAAATAACAGAGTTACATTAATCTATAGTCCTGGCATCCCCCGGCCTAACCACTACGGTGACGCGGAAAAAAAGGACATGACACACCATACATTTGTCCATTGAAGTATGCGTCATTACTCCAACATAGATGTCCAATTGAAGAGGGTGCGAGAGAGAACAACATATTACAGCTTTTTCATGTCACAGAAAAAAGACCCGGTGGTGCAGCAGTAACTTGGCCTTCTAGAGGGAGGGAAGGGATGGAGAGAAGTACTCGGGGCGGGTTCGTTTCTTTCAGGCTAGAGAAAAGACGACAACACCTGTCGGTGTCAAAACCGGCGGATCTCGGGTAGGGGTCCCGAACTATGCGTCTAGGCGGATGGTAACAGGAGACGAGGGACACGATGTTTTTACCCAGGTTCGGGCCATCTTGATGGAGGTAAAACCCTACGTCCTGCTTGATTAATATTGATGATGTGGGTTACAAGAGTAGATCTACCACGAGATCAAGGAGGCTAAACCCTAGAAGCTAGCCTATGGTATGATTGTTGTTCGTCCTATGGACTAAAGCCATCCGGTTTATATAGACACCGGAGAGGGCTAAGGTTACAGAGAGTCGGTTACAATGGTAGGAGATCTACATATCCGTATCGCCAAGCTTGCCTTCCACGCCAAGGAAAGTCCCATCCGGACACGGGACGAAGTCTTTAATCTTGTATCTTCATAGTCTTGGAGTCCGGCCGATGATGGTAGTTCGGCTATCCGGACACCCCCTAGTCCGGGACTCCCTCAGTAGCCCCTGAACCAGGCTTCAATGACGATGAGTCCGGCGCGCATGTTGTCTTCGGCATTGCAAGGCAGGTTCCTCCCTCAAATAATTTATAGAAGATTGTGAACACCAGGATAGTGTCCGGCTCTGCAAAATAAATTCCACATACAACCGTAGAGAGAATAATATTATACAAGTTCAATCTGCTGACGTATTTTGTGGCGTAACGTCACACCACTACCAAGCCTTCAAATTGTTTTTATTGTTCCATCTCAGCGCGTTTAGTAAGGCGGTTTCCTTGGCACTTCTTGTCGAAGCAGAGATCGTGTTCCCCTTATTCCGGGATTCCCATCAATACGGACGTGGGTAACCCAACCGCGCCATTGATTGCGGCGCTTGGGAGATAAGCGAGTTTTATCAGGCCGGTGGGGACGCATGTTTCCGTCCGCCCATATAAGGGGATAAAGATCCAATCCTTTTACCTGCGCCTTCTTCCTCCTTGGCTTATCCATCTCCGTGAACTCGAGCTCTAGCGCCCAAGCCTGCACATCTCACCTCAACCTTCTCCAAATATGTCCGGAGCGGGAGGCAAGTGGATGGCCTCCTCCATCACGGAGGGGCATATCCAGAAGCTGCGCAGCGCCGGATACTTGTCAAGCGACATCGCGCATCGGCTCCCCGACGAGGGAGAGCTCATCCCCACCCCTAGGCCCCATGAGAGGGTAGTATTCCTTCCCCATTTCCTCCGCGGACTGGGCTTCCCACTTCATCCCTTTGTCCGGGGGCTCATTTTCTACTACGGCCTAGATTTCCATGATCTGGCCCTGAATTTTATCCTCAACATCTCGACGTTTATCGTCGTGTGCGAGGCCTTCCTCTGCATCCAGTCCCACTTCGGCTTGTGGCTCAAGACCTTCAGTGTCAAGCCGAAGGTTGTGAAGGGCAGCCAAGCGGAGTGCGGAGGCGCCATGGTGGGCAGGATGTCCCATGTTACGCGGCTGGAGGGTACTTTCGTGGAAACCATTAAGGGGCGGCAATCGACGTGGTTCTACATCACCGAGCCGCGTGACCCTGATTGGGCAGCGGCCCCCGAATTCAGATCTGGTATCCCTACACGGCTCACCTCCTGGAAAGAGAGTGGCCGGATCTGGGGGGATTCGGAGGAGCTGACCGGACTCCAAGCCTGTATCCAGAAGCTGGTGGACAAGAAGCTCAAGCTTTTCAACGTAGTCCAGGTCATGCTCATCTGCCGGATTTTCCCGTGCCAACGACGGGGCTTCAACATGTGGGAGTTCGATCCGGCGCAACACCAGACTTTGAATGGGCTCTTCGACACTATGTATGAAGAGGTCTGGAAGGTGCTGCTCAAGGGCGCCGAGTCTCCCGCATCCGCTACCGAAGATCGCGGATTCAGCTCGCAGCGTCCAGCTGACGAGGTAAGTGATATTGTCCTTTACGGGACGCTTGTTATTCATAGTTTGACTCTATGCGGGATCTAAACTCCCTTTTCTTTGACAGGACTGGCTGAAGAAGGCCGCACAGGCTATCTGTCCGGCCCCATTGCCAGAGGACCCAGCTGACGCCGCCCTAACGGGGCTGCTGGCTCCGGCACCCCATGTGGTGCCGGAGAAGAAGGCCAAGAAGAAGGCCACGGGGACTCGGAAGAGTTCCCATTTTCAGGTGCTATCGGACGATGAATCCAAGGCCGACTCCTCCCACCAAGGCGAGGAGGAGAAGAAGAAAGCCTCTCCCCCAGCCGGGGGAGGGAAGAAAAGGAAGGCCTCCCCAACAAGGGAGTCTGAAGGGTCCAAGAGGGGAAAAACTCTTCCCCCGGACTGTTCCACCAACGCCAGTGACGACGACGAGGACTGGCCTCCAAGGGCCAAGCCTCTGGCGAGATCGTAAGTATCCGGACTCCCGAATAACTTCAAGGTTTTCGTTTTCCGCCACATTATGTCTTTCTAATGCCGCATATAACCCTGCAGTCCGCCTAAGGATGATCTCCCCACTTCGTCGAGCGGGTCCTTCGGGGCGTCGGATATGGATTCTCTTCCGACTGCCTCCACCCCCCGTGATGCGGACGATGCCGAGGTGGGATCCCAGGAAGGGACCCACCAGGAGGAGAGGGCCCCGGAGGTGTCGCAGGACAACCTCCCAGACTTTGCACCGGACTCAGCCCCGAAACCCATAGTCGCTCCGAAGTCTGGCGGGCGACCCCTTCGTAAGAAGGGCAAGACCGCGACGCCGGCTGCCTCCGTCCAACCGGAGGTGCCGGATAATTTGCTAGAGGCGCTCAATAGTGCCTCTATTGAAGAGGAACACCGCACTGTTATGAGTGCGGTGATTCAGAAAGTTCAGCTCGCCAAGAACGGGCTGACTGAAGCCTGCAGCAGCCTTCTAACAGGCTTTGAGGTAAGAATTTCAATATATGTAAAATGGTACCGCATAGACAGTAGCCCCTGATGCTCGGTTCGGTGTTCGGAAAGAAAAGCCGGACTGAGGATCTTTAGAAAGATAAACGCAGGAGTCATGAAAATATGTCAATATGGGATTGTAGGCTGTGCTGCTGACCTCTGCCGCACTAACTGCGGAGGTCAAAACTTTGAAGGAAAACCTCGAGCGGTCCGAGAACGAGCTCGGCCATGCCAAGAAGCAGCTCGAGGAAAAAGAAGGTGAGTAATACCTTATGAAAATTGTACCTTACAGAAAAGGATTTGGTTGCAAGAAAAATGACAAGGATAACTGGGGTAT
Organism: Triticum aestivum; assembly: GCF_018294505.1. Classification (NCBI taxonomy): domain Eukaryota; kingdom Viridiplantae; phylum Streptophyta; class Magnoliopsida; order Poales; family Poaceae; genus Triticum; species Triticum aestivum. Next base: position 753,741,608 of record NC_057813.1, on the reverse strand, counting down.
TGCAGGGGCCACTAACAAGGTGGCGACCCTGAAGGAGGCGGTGGCCACGGCCGAACGCAATGCGGCTGCGGAGCGCACCGAGCGAGAGAAACAGGAGGCGCGGGTGGCGGAGGTACAACAAGAGCTCCAGGATCTCGTGAGGAAACATGAGAGCCTGGAGCGTGACTCGAAGACTCGAGAGTCTGAGCTTGCAACGGCTCTTGAGAGTGCCAAAGCCGCTAAGGCCGAAGCCTACAAGGCCCTCCAGGAGATCGAGGCAGTAAAGAAAATAGCAGCGGGTAAGGCATTTTTCATGCAAAGTAAGCATGTGAGTGTTAATTACCTGTCGCTTACCCGAATTCGGAGCTCTCCAGGAGCGTTCGCAGATCTTCCTTGCAGCGTGTCCGATGCTGCCGCATTCTACCGGGCCGAGGAGGGGAGCTTGACGGAGAAGGTCTTCTGGTCTCAGTATGCTGAGGCCGAACATCCGGTGCCCCTTAGCGACCAGCTGAAGCAGCTAGTCGAGCTCCACAAGGCAGCCGAACAGGCCATGAAGGGCCTCATAGTTCGGCTGTGGCCTAAGGAGGCCATGCCTGGGAGCTACTTCGGCCTGGTGCGGTGGCTGGTAGATGCGTGCCCGTGGGTTGAAGTCATCAAGCACTCCGCCTGTATTGAAGGTGCGCGTCGGGCCCTTGCCCGTGCAAAGGTGCACTGGGGCAAGATGGATGCCCAGAAGTTTGTGACGGACCCCCCACCAGAGGGCAAGGAGCATCGCACGCCCGAGATGTATTATAGGAGTGTGCTGAAGGGCGCCCGCACTATTGCGGGTGAGTGCTCCAAAGATGTAATATTTGAGTAGACTCGCATTTTGTTATCCTGTGCGCTGAAAACTTGGTTCATATGCACTAAGCAACTCTTGTTAATTTAAAATATTACCTTCTGTGCGGCTGTTTATCAAATCTGAGAGATGGCAAGTCGTCGGCTTCAGCCCCCATGCCACGAGTGCTGGGGTGTTCGGGATAAACTCGAGCGCTCTTGTTCCCATTTTTGGGTCCATCTAGGGAGGCGCTCAACACAACGAACAAGGCAACCGGACTTATAATGCTTGAACACTCTCACTAAGCCATAGAATTCTATAATTTTAAATTTCGGCACAGCCCCTAGTTTTCGGAAGGCCGAATTTGGGGCGCTATCCACGCCTTGGCCGGACAGAATCCGGCTCCTCGCTCGAAGTGGCATAAGTCTTAGGGACTCGCAAAGAACCTCTCGAACAGCGACCAACTCTCGCCTCATCATGACGGTCAGTTTTAGCTTTCTCCACTGAGGCGTTAACCCAGCTCAACTGGGGCGCAATCGCAGTGGTTCTCCCAGTACTACCTTAGCCGATAAAACGGAACGTAAGGTACCAAAACATGGGAGCCGGGCAAACCCAACTATTGACCCAAGAACATGATTCGGAGCCGATGCATATAATGCTATAAGTTCGGGGTGCCGCACTTGTGAAAGTGTTCGGACTTATCACTCCATAACGCGGGAAACATAAGCCCCTGGTGTATTTAGCCGTACCAAAACGCACGGATGCAACATGTCATAGATGAACATATGTGTAAGAAAGAAATGCAATTAGAAGCAAAAATGTGTTGTATTGCTTTATTCAATAAAAAGTGCTGTAAGTGCAGGACGATACAAGTGGTGCGGTAAGCAAGGGATGGGACTGTTTAACATGTCCCCCTCCAGGGGTAGGCTACGGAATAATGCATAAAACAGATTTAATGCTCATGATCGAGACCACCTGGGTTTTCGTTGTAGCCTTTCTCCTTCCCTGGCTGTTGCATCGTGGGTTCGACATGTCTGCTGCCGGACAGGGCCTCTGACGAACGGAGTCCTGTAGGTAAAAAATAGAAGGAAAAGAAAAAGAAATGACACACTTAAGAGCCCCTGGTGCGGTTGAGCCGCAGTCTGGGATTATCGTGGTCGAGCCCCTTACCCCGTGCCCATGGTATCTTCAGAGCGTAATGGAGTACGCGAAGGGTCTGTCTTAATGTTTTACAGGGGCTGGGGTTGGGGCCGCACTGCTACGCGTGCTGGAAATATGCCAGGTGGTCGTGTTGTAGGTTACTCCGGGCACCCTTAGCTGTGTCCGGCCGCTTGGCAGCCGGACTCGAGAATTGCCTTAAAAGGCTGCTTTGTACTTCTGCCGCGAGAGCCGCTATATGTTCCTCCGTTCGGAGGGAGCGTTCAGTGTTTCCGTTGACCGTGATGACTCCTCTAGGGCCTGGCATCTTGAGCTTGAGGTATGCGTAGTGCGGCACCGTGTTGAACTTTGCGAACGCGGTACGTCCGAGCAAGGCATGATAGCCGCTGCGGAACGGGACTATGTCGAAGATTAACTCCTTGCTTCGGAAGTTATCCGGGGATTCGAAGACCACTTCTAGTGTAACTGAGCCTGTACAATTGGCTTCTACACCTGGTATGACGCCTTTAAAGGTCGTCTTGGTAGGTTTAATCCTTGAGGCGTCTATGCCCATTTTGCGCACCGTGCCCTGATAAAGCAGGTTTAGGCTGCTGCCGCCGTCCATCAGGACTCTGGTGAGATGAAATCCATCGACGATTGGGTCTAGAACCAATGCGGCGAACCCACCATGGCGAATGCTGGTGGGGTGGTTCCTTCGGTCAAAGGTGATCGGGCAAAAGGACCATGGATTGAACTTCGGGGCAACTGGCTCCATCGCGTATACATCCCTGAGTGCACGCTTCCGCTCCCTTTTGGGTATGTGCGTGGCATATATCATGTTCACCGTCCGCACCTGTGGGGGGAAACCCTTCTGTCTTCTATTGTTCGGCGGTCGGGTCTCTTCCTCGTCGTCGCTATGTAGCCCCTTGTCGCTGTTTTCGGCAATTAACTGGCCTGCCTGCTTGAACACTCAACAGTCCCTATTGGTATGGTTAGCTGGCTTTTCAGGGGTGCCATGTATCTGGCACAAGCGGTCGAGAATTCGTTCCAAATTGGACGGACCCTGAGTTATTCTTTTGAATGGCCTTTTCCGTTGACCGGGTTTAGAGCCTCTGAATCCGGCATTGACTACCGTATCCTCACTGTTATCGCCGTTAATGCGGCGTTTGTTTTTGTTGCGACGCGACCTGCCACTACGGTCCTTGATATCCGGACTGCCAGCATTTTTATTGAGGTTGTTGCTGCGTGCTAGCCAGCTGTCCTCACTCGCACAGAAGCGGGTCATGAGTGATGTAAGGGCTGCCATGGATTTCGGCTTTTCCTGTCCCAGGTGCCGGGCAAGCCACTCGTCGCGGATGTTATGCTTGAAGGCCGCGAGAGCCTCGGCATCCGGACAGTCGACGATTTGGTTTTTCTTGGTTAAGAACCGTGTCCAGAATTGCCTGGCCGATTCGTCTGGCTGCTGAATTATGTGGCTTAGGTCATCTGCATCTGGTGGTCGCACGTACGTGCCTTGGAAGTTATCGAGGAATGCGGCTTCCAGGTCCTCCCAACTCCCAATTGACTCTGCTGGCAAGCTGTTAAGCCAGTGCCGGGCTGGTCCTTTAAGTTTGAGTGGGAGATATTTGATGGCGTGGAGATCGTCTCCGCGGGCCATGTGGATGTGGAGGAGATAGTCCTCGATCCAGACCGCGGGGTCTGTTGTGCCATCATAAGATTCAATATTGACGGGTTTAAACCCTTCTGGGATTTGATGATCCATTACCTCATCTGTGAAGCACAGTGGGTGTGCGGCGCCTCTGTACTGGGCGATATCGCGACGGAGCTCAAAAGAGCTTTGTCTGTTGTGTTCGGCCCGGCCGGACTTACTGTGTCCGGGGTGACGGTGATCGTCACGTATCATGGGGCGCCCACGTGATCCATAGGTCGATCTTAATTGTCTTGCCTTATCCTCCAATATGCCGCGCAGGTCCGGAGTGTTCCCCTGTGGCCTTGTGCTTTTCGAGCGATGCCGGGGTACGGGTCTAGTGAAGGGCCTTGAGGCCTCTCTGTCGCGACCACGGGGTGGTCGATCAGCCGTATTGTCTCCTGGTGAAGCAGGATCATATGCCTCCACCTCTAATCGGGGGAGCAGCTTATGTTTGGGGTAGCTTTTGGAGGCGCATTCGAGTTCATGCTCTTCGGCCACGAGGACTTCGGTCCATCTGTCGGCTAGCAGATCTTGATCAGCTCTAAGCTGTTGCTGCTTTTTCTTGAGGCTGTTTGCCGTGGCCATAAGCCTGCGTTTGAAACGCTCCTGTTCGACGGGATCCTCAGGCACGACGAATTCGTCGTCGTCGAGGCTTGCCTCGTCTCCGGAGGGAGGCATATAGTCCTCTACCTCTTCTTCGGCCGCTCTCTCATGAGGTCTGGCGTCCCCCTCCTCCTATGTTGGATCTTGCTGGAGTGGGTTGTCTTTGGCGCTATCCGGTGTATAATTGTCTCCGGTGCCGGAATCCTCATTCTTGCTATGGCGGGATTTAGAGCGGCGCCGCTGACGCTGGCGCTTGGGCTGTTTCTTGGAGGGGTCATCCTCCGCTATTCCTTCGCCGTTCCCATCCTTTGGGATATCCACCATGTATATGTCGTATGAAGAGGTGGCTTTCTAGTGCCCGGTGGGCGCTGGTTCTTGGTCGTCTCCGGCATCGTCGTCCATACCGTCGATGTCCTCAGAGTCGTAATCTAGCATGTCGGTTAGGTCGTCGAAAGTGGCTACCAAGTGGGTGGTGGGTGGGCTCTGAATTTCTTCGTCGTCCGCATCCCAACCGTCCTGGCCGCAGTCCGGCCAGGCCTCTCCTGATAACGAGAGGTACTTTAGCGAACTCAAGATGTCGCCAAAAGGTGAGTGTTGAAAGATGTCCGCCGCGGTGAACTCCATGATCGGCACCCAATCGGATTCGACTGGAGGGGGCGCGGGAGGTCCGGAGTCCGGCAAGGAGTCCGGCACCTCGGAGTAATGAGCTTCATGGGGGACAAGATCGGTGTTCGGCTCTATCGCCGTAGAGGTTGCAGCCTCCGAGGTGGTGTCTAGCCATCCATCCTTGGTCTGCGCAGCCGGCTCCGAGTCGAAGATCGGAGCGGGTTCGAGTGCGGCCTCCAGGGTACTGTCCGGCTGCAGAGCTAAATCATGCCCATCGTGACAGTACGTCACGCTCGGCTGTGGCTCGAATCCGTCGAGGATGAAGTCCCCGAGGATGTCAGCCGTGAAGTTCAAACTTCCAAATCTGACCTGACGGCCAGGGGCGTAGCCTTCGATCTGCTCCAGTTGGCCAAGTGAATTGGCCCGAAGTGCGAAGCCGCCGAATACGAAGATCTGTCCGGGGAGGAAGGTCTCACCCTGGACTGCATCGTCGTTGATGATCAAAGAAGCCATCGAGCCTATCGGTGACGACACAGAGGAACTCTCAATGAAAGCACCAATGTCGGTGTCAAAACCGGCGGATCTCGGGTAGGGGGTCCCGAACTGTGCGTCTAGGCGGATGGTAACAGGAGACGAGGGACACGATGTTTTTACCCAGGTTCGGGCCCTCTTGATGGAGGTAAAACTCTACGTCCTGCTTGATTAATATTGATGATGTGGGTTACAAGAGTAGATCTACCACGAGATCAAGGAGGCTAAACCCTAGAAGCTAGCCTATGGTATGATTGTTGTTCGTCCTATGGACTAAAGCCATCCGGTTTATATAGACACCGGAGAGGGCTAGGGTTATACAGAGTCGGTTACAATGGTAGGAGATCTACATATCCGTATCGCCAAGCTTGCCTTCCACGCCAAGGAAAGTCCCATCCGGACACGGGACGAAGTCTTCAATCTTGTATCTTCATAGTCTTGGACTCCGGCCGATGATGGTAGTTCGGCTATCCGGACACCCCCTAGTCTGGGACTCCCTCAGCACCCCATATGTTTGGCGCCCAACAGACACGAGCTTGTGAGCAAAGAAAAAATGAGTCCGGGTTAGTACGAGGGATAGGAATAAATAGTTCAGTTTCGGTCCGAGTGGAATGAAGAGGAAAAAAATTACATTCGTCTATGTGAAAGGGAAAAGTTTTCATCCATGTGAATGGACCCTAATTCATATGACGAGTTTATAAGTAAGAGGAGAAAAGATTTGCACTGACCCAAATAGAATGACCAAAAACGGCATGACGATGCAAAGACAATTTAAAAAAAGTTCTAGCGTCCCTCTGCCTGAGCACTATAGCGAAGCGGGAAAAAGGGGCATGACATTCCATACATTTGTCCATTGAAGCGTGTGGCATTACACCAACATAGATGTCCGGTCGAAGAGGGTATGAGATAGAACGTCATATTGCAGCTTTTCATGTCATAGGAAAATGACCCTGCGGTGTATGACCAATTTGGCCCTATGGAGGGAGGGAAGTGGTGGAGAGAAGTACTCCGGACAGATTTGTTTCTTTTTTTGAACCTAGAGAAACGACGATGTGGCCATATACTTTTGGCGCCCAACACACACAATCTTTAGAGCAAATAAATGATGAGTCGGAGCTAGAACAAGCGGTAGGAAATAAATGGTTTGGTGCCGGTCGGAGTGGAAGGAAGAGGAATAATATGGAAAAAAAATAAAAATCTTTTTTTACACTAGTCCGTGTTGAAGGGGAAATTTGTAGGTCATACGAATAATGTGTAAGTAAGAGAGAAAATATTTTGGTCGACTCAAATAGAATGAACCAAGGCAAAAGAAAAACGGCATCAAAACGCAAAAAAGACTTAAATCGCTCCGCGCTTCTAGCCCCCAACATGCACGAGTTAACAGCGACCTAGGGTTACAGGCTGCTGGGCCAAACCCGGCTAGAAGTACGTCACGAACGCTTTTTGCCTCGACAGGCCAGCATAGCTAGTGCTAGCTTTGCGTCCTCGACGATACATGATTGAACGTCTCGCTATTTAAGCCGCGAGGTGTCTACCGAAACAAGCGATGTGGTACTAAAATACTACTACTCCGTAGCACGCAGCGTCAACCGAGTGGTGCGCTCGTCTTCGGCCCACCTGTGGCTAAGCGCCCTGGTCTTCGCGTCTTCGGCCCACCGGCTAAGCTGGAACGGATGGATTTCGTGTAACGAGCACTGCGCGTGCGAGGTCTCCAACCAAGGAATCAACAACCGTACGCAACCACCCAAAAAACAAGAAGTCGTACGCAACCAGGGAACCAGTTGAGCCAGCTACAGCTAATCTATCTACTTTGATAATTTGAAGTAGCATAATTATGACACGTACATAACCAAGTTGATTTCCCCTCAAAAAAGAAAAACTTGTTCAGTTCTTCACTAAATGAAGCAGGTTCACCAATTGATGCTCTCGTGGTATGAATCTTGAAAATTTGCATCTAGCAACCAACAATCCACATGTACATATGGTTCCTCTGCCTCCCGCCCGTCCGTCTAGTCTCCGTTGGCCTTAGAATCATACGGGGGGGCGCGGTGGATCTCGACCCTTGTGCGGCGGGGGCGTGCCGCTGGTGCGGGGCATGGCGGCGGCGGGGCTCTCGGTCGTGTGGTGCGGGCGGGCGTCCAGGCCGTGGTGGCTGCACGGTGCAAGACCATGGCGTGGTGATGATTGTCTTTGATGAATCTATTCGGATTCGGTCTTTATTCATTTTGTCTTCATGTTGGATCCTTCCAGTCTACGCATATTTTCATCGATGGTTCTTTTTTCCTGGTGCGCTTGTCCTATGGGGACTTTAAACGATGACTTCTCGACTGTTTATTTCAGCAAGTTTTCCCGGCTCCGACACAGGAGGGTCAATGACAGTGGTGCGCCTTCAGCTCGCTTCATTGGATGTAGTTCTTGCAAGGTCGTCTACGAATCTGGCCATATTTTTTATTATTTCTGGTGTTCGTTGTACTATCACGATTGAAGATCAATAGATCGGAAGTTTTTCCCCAACAAAAAAAAAGCAGCCCACATGGAGCAACAATTTCAACCTAACAATTATATATGTGGGCTTTTATTATCTTCTACTACTACACTACACTAGCTGCTTTCCTGAGAAACATCTGGATGATCTCTGTTAATGATACAAGTCTCTAAACTATTCATATGGTCAGCACAGTCTCAACAAAATGTTCTTTACAGGATAAGGGTTTCTTTGTTGTACTTGGAGCTTCCCTGATTCCAACTAACAACATTGATTAAATATTCAGTGCAACACATTGCAAGTCAAAATAAGTTCCAATACAATATTAGTAAAATGTATAGTTTCGTGCTTACACCAAAATCCACAAAAGGAGGGGAAATTCTCCGAGTTTCCTTTATTCCTCACGATGTATAGTTTTGAGCTCGATGAGGATGATGATAATCAGGGTACTGTTGTTTCCTTTATTCCTCACGATGCTGCTATCAATATGCGCCAAACTTGCTTTGGACCTCAAGTCTGGTTGTTGTACATTGGATTTCCCCATGATTATCAAACCTCTCACTACATCCATAAGTCTGTCGATAAGTTTGGGGAACTTATCACTTGGAATAATCCTAGAGGGGACAGGAAATTTGTTCTGATCAAAGCCAGAGTTCTTAGCTTGCGCCAGATGCCAAAAAGTTTTGTTATGCATCAGCTGGGTGGTGAGCGCCGATGCTGGACTGTGTGCGTCACGATTCTGCGCAGCAGTGATTGGAATGCCCATATCCCGGATGTGCCACCTGCAGATATTGAACCACCGCCTGCTGATGGGATTCCCCATCCCCTCTTCGGTGACACTCTCACTGCGGAGCAGATGTACCAAGCCCAACTGCATAATTGGCTCGCTCAGAACGCCGCGCCAAACATGCCTGATGCAGCTCCACAACACAATGCTCGTCAGGGACACGACGCTCACTTCCAAGCGGGATGGGGTGCTTGGCCACCTTCGCCGCCTCCTGCACTGTATAACTTTCAGCCTTGGCTGACGGCTGAGGGTCTGCAAGTGCAAGATGGGATTTTACCTGCTAATAATCTCCAGGATAGCCCAGGGACAGCTTGGAATGATTCCATTTCAGCTTTTGGCAGCTCTAATTCCAGTGCCACAGTCTCTGACAGTTATGTCTTGGTGCCAAGCAACATTTTTAACAATCTTGTTAGGGGAGAAAGCTCGGATGCACCTGAAAGTATTGTGGTTTCTAGTCCGGCCCCTCAGCATAATGCATTGGACATTCAGATCTCTCTTTCTGCTACTGGTTTGCAGCTTGCTATGTCTGCTCAGGGTACTATAATCAGCTCGATGATGATTAATGAAGGTTTTCCCATTGTCAGGCTTAACACCTTCCTCAGGTCTGCAATCATGCCTATAGTTGAAGCTTATGGCCCATGGAGTTCTGGCTATGGTCTTAGGGATGCTAGAGTGGAGTTTAAAGTGGCAATTACTGAAGAGGAGGGAATGCTAACTGTTACTGAAGCCACCAAGACCACAACTCTGCATAACTCCAATGCTGTTATTGTTGAACAAATGTCCATGGAAGCTGATCTCTCTCTGTTTGATCTGAATGTTGGGGATCCAACGACTCCTGTCAGTGTCTTTCCACCTCGGCTGGTGCACTTGTCGGACACACTTGGTCCTGCTTCTTCTACTAAACTGCCTGCACAGGTGTCTGCGGTGACTGCTACTGATGTTTCTGATGACCTGCACGTCCATGAGCCTGTGGTGAGTACTCTTCATGGAAAGGCTCCTGCTCCTGAATCCTCCGTTAATCTGCGGCGGAGCACTCGCAAGAACAAGTATGATGGATTCAAAGTACCGTCACTCTCGGAAACAAAGAACAGAGCCTCTAAGGTAAAACCATGGGTCGTTCCCTCTGCGGCAACTGCCATTACCATAACTGAACTTTCTGATGAAGCAGAACTGCCACCTCCCACCCCGATCCATGTCATTCAGCAGATTGGCAGTGTTATGTGTGGGATCCCTGCTGTTGATCTCTCGGAGGAGAAGTTCCTGGCTTGCAAGTACGCAGGGCCATCTTCTGATGCGGCCTGATCTCCTTATTTATCCTTATTATGCCTCTTTTGGTTAGTTGGAATGTTCTATGTTGGAATGTATGTGGGCTAAACTCTGAAGCTAAACAGTTAGCACTTTCTAATGCGATCAACTCTAGTGGTTGCGCAGTTATTTGCTTGCAGGAAACGAAAAAACAATCTTTTGATAAAGCTTTCATTAAATCTTGTTGCCCACGAAGATTTGATAAGTTTGATTTTGTCCCCTCCCGGGGCGCGTCAGGAGGAATTGCCACCATTTGGAATAGTGCGGTTTTCTCGTCTACTACAGTGGCCTCTGAAGACTTTGCACTGGTAACACGATTTCACTCTACCCAGTCGGCGCAATCTTGGACCTTAGTTAATGTGTATGGGCCCTATCAAGGGGACCCCAGAAACAATTTCATTGCATGGCTATTCTCACTTGATATACCTACTAATGAAGATTTGCTATTATGTGGAGATTTTAATTTCATTAGAGGCCCTGACAATCGTAACAAACCAGGTGGCCACTTTGGAGATATGATAACTTTTAATGATTTCATCAGATCACAAGCCTTAATTGAACTGCCCGCATCAAGGGAAGAACTTACACATGGAGCAACATGCAAACTAATCCCCTACTAGAGCAAATTGACTGGTTCTTCCCTAGTAATCATTGGACCAGCTCCTACCAAACACGCTTGTTAAACCACTTGGCAGACCGGTCTCCGACCACATTCCTTGTGTCATCAATATTGAAACAAAAATCCCACGTTCCAAGATGTTCAGATTTGAATCTTATTGGATCCATCACCCGGGGTTCTTAGAAACTGTGAAAAGGGCTTGGGCCATACCTGTGAACTCTCCAAACATGGCGTCTAATCTCTGCAAAAAGCTCAAGCACCTTCGGCATGAACTAAAAAGTTGGAGTAAGAACATTTCTAAGCTATCAATTGCTATTGAGAACACTAACAGGGCCCTTCTAGAAATTGATGGTTTGGAAAACAGGAGGCTTCTCACGACACTGGAAGCAAATTTCAGAACTATTCTTAAGAACCATTTATTAAGACTCTTGTCCTACCAAAAGCTATACTGGAAGAAACGTTGCACGGTTCGTTGGGTTCAATTCGGCGATGAAAATTCCAAAAAAATTCAAGCAATGGCGTCAGAACGATATCGCAGAAATAACATAGCCTCCCTCATGACTGAATCTGGCTTTTGTGCAGAGGATCATGCAAGCAAAGAAGCCATTATATTTCAGACTTTCAAAGATCGACTTGGCATGAAAACCAAGCATGACATGAAATTTGACTTGCCCAGAATCATCAAAAAGATTGATGGCCTTGATGAACTCACAGTTCCATTTACCATGGCTGAAATTGACCAGGTGATCAAAACAATGCCAGCGGACCGGGTCCCGGGACCTGGCGGTTTTACAGGCATATTTCTGAAAACTTGTTGGGAAGTGATCAAGGAGGATTTCTGTAAGCTTTGCAACCAGTTCTTCGAGGGCAACCTCAACTTAGAGAGCATTAATGAAGGACTAATCACTCTCATTCCAAAAGTTCAGGCACCGTCAACAATTAATGAATACAGGCCCATCACACTACTTAATTGTTGTCTCAAGGTAATTACTAAGCTCCTGGCCAACCGTTTACAAAGACTCGTGCTAAAAATTGTGCACCGCAACCAATATGGTTTCCTCAAAGGGCGCACGATCCAAGACTGCCTGGCATGGGCCTTCGAGTACATCTACCAGTGCCAATCTTCCAAAAAAGAAATTGTCCTGTTAAAACTAGATTTTGCTAAAGCCTTCGACACCATTGATCATGATGCAATGATTGAGATCATGAGAAACATGGGCTTTAATGATAAATGGCTTGGTTGGATTAAATGCGTCTTTGCCTCGGGGAAATCTGCTGTCCTCCTGAATGGCGTACCGGGAAGACAATTTCATTGCAAATGTGGAGTCCGCCAAGGTGACCCTTTGTCCCCCCTAATCTTTGTCCTAGCCGCAGATTTATTACAAGATGCTATTAATGATGCTTTTTCCAAATACCTCATCAAGTTACCCTTCCCATGCGCTACACAAAAAGATTACTCGGTCATTCAATATGCGGACGACACGATTCTTGCAATGCCAGCTTGTCCTCTACAGGCTACAACTATCAAAAATATTCTGTCGAACTACGCCACCTCTATTGGACTCAAAATTAGTTTCCATAAATCCACACTTGTCCCGATCAACTGTGATGAAGCACTCTATACCAACTTGGCAAATATTTTTGTATGTGTGGTGGGAAAGATGCATTTTACCTACCTAGGCCTTCCTTTGGGGACTACTAAACCTACCATTCATGATCTCATGCCTTTGGTCTGTCGGCTAGAAAGAAGATTATCAGCAACACTTAATATGATCGCATATGGCGGCAAGTTATCACTACTCAACTCGGTCATTACCTCCCTCCTAATCTACGCCATGTGTACACTTAAACTCCCAGCAGGAATCGTTGAACTCCTTGACAAGATTCGCCGCAAATGTTTATGGACAAAGAAAACTGATCAAGGTGACAAGTGCACCTCACTTGCTGCTTGGGCCATGGTTTGCAAACCAAAAAATGTGGTGGTCTGGGAGTATTAAACCTGAAAATCCAGAACGAGGCCTTGCTTCTCAAGTTTCTTCATAAGTTCTACAACCACTGGGACCTGCCCTGGGTTGAGTTGATTTGGAACACCTACTACACCTCCAAGATACCCCATGCTGTCGATCCTTGTGGCTCCTTCTGGTGGCGAGATATCTCAAAGCTCATTCCCACTTATAGAGGAATCACGATGGTCAATGTGAATAATGGAGCAACCACTCTCTTCTGGAAAGATATGTGGCTGGGTGAGATCCTGGCCGAAACTCATCCATGTGCTTTCTCGTTTGCTAAAGATGAAGACATCTCTGTTCGCGCGTTCCTTGGGGCCACCAGTTTGCAGGAAACGTTTCATCTGCCACTATCGGAGCAAGCCCATGCAGAGACCAGAAATCTGCAAAGCCTTACCTTGGACGTTCAGCTGGCTGGCCTATCAACACACGATGATTGGACATACGTTTGGGGATCCACCCACTTCGCAGCCAACAAATTCTATGAGTTTTTCTTCAGAGATGTCCAAGCTCACCCTGCCTACTCATGGCTATGGAAGTCCAAAACAACTATGAAGATCAAAGTTTTTGGCTGGTTACTACTCTCTGACAGGCTAAACACCAGAAATATGCTCAAACGACGTCACTTCAACATTGGTAACACGTTTGGCTGCCTGCTTTGCCCAACATGCATGGATGAAACGGTGGAGCACCTTTTCTTTGAATGCCCTTTTAGCTTAAATTGTTGGGCCAAGCTTGGAATGCAAGGATCTACTCAAGGGAATAGGCTGGATTGGGTGGAATCAGCCAAGACATCATGGAATAGACCATTATTTGTGGAAATCCTACTCCAATCTGCTTGGAGTATTTGGAAGGAAAGGAACAACAAGAACTTCAGAGGAATTACTCCATCCATAAGCTCTTGGCTCTCTAGACTTAAAGAAGACCTATCCCTCCTCACCTATAGGGTGGAAGATAAGAATAAACCCATCTTGCTTTCATACTTAGCTACATTGTAACTTAGCCCTTTACCCTCCCCCACCCCCCTCCACCCACAAAGTGGGATGGCCTTGTAACATACAAACCATGTACAGTTGCTGATTCTTTAATTCAATTGCAGTAGGAGCCTCTCCTACTGTTTCAGCGGTTCAAAAAAAAATTCTCCGAGTTCCTCTTCTATAGCAACGACATCCTCAGTGATCATCTCTTCCCATGCCCCCTGGTATCGTCTTCAGTGTCAGATCGACCAGCCTCTTCGCCTGCATACACACAACATGGTTGGCACGAAATGCATCTCTTCCCAGCATCACTTCCCTAGAAGTTGGCACCCCTCATTTGCGGCCATTTGTGTGCCTATTTTTCTAAAAGGGAAGACAGTCACATTTCCTAGCATGATAATTAGCAATCTTCAAATATCATAATAGAAAACATATGGACGAAATTAGTTCTTCATGTGAGTCTATGGACAAAGTTGTGGCTACCTGAGTATGAAAACACGACGACACCCACAAAAGCTTGTGTCTAGGGAAGGTCCCACAGTCTAGCATATTCATCAACCCTGGTGAATTGAATGATTAAACGATTTGTGTCCATATTCTTATTAAGTGCAACTAAACATCACAAACAAAAATGTTAAATGGAATATTATAATCTAGCACTCAGTAAAATATATATGGTCATCAGCTGTGCAAAAGTTAGTTCATCGATTAGCATCCAGAAGAACAAAACAAAGGTATTTTCCTTTCTGATGAAGTCAAATACACACAGAAAAAATAAACAACAAAATATGCTTGTTAGTGCCATTGATTTCATGAAACCAATAGTCAAGCAACTCCATGCAAGGTTGGCACATTGGGTACCATATGTAAGTGAGTGAAATGTGGATAAGCATGTCCTCACAATACCATTGACTAAATCATTTCTCTTGGATCGTATCATTACTAGTAGAATGCCTGCTTGTTTGCCTCAGCTGCAAGTACAAAAGTATGCACACCATTAATGAAATGGGGAGAGCATCGGTCATCGTACATCCATTGTCGGCTCACTTCATTACACAGCACCGAAAATATCAAATTAATACAAGTTCATACATAAAGTTCATACAACACTTATTCTCATAAAACAACATACATATAACTCTGTAGCTAAAGCATTTAAATGCAACAACAAATGCGATCAAGATCGCAATTAAGGTAACAATTGATGCAACAACATAATGATACCAAGCCTCACTATCGATGGCATATTTTCTAATCTTTCTAATCTTCAAGCGCATTTTCTCCATCTCGATCTTGTGATCATCGACGGCATCGGCAACATGCAAATCCTATTCCATCTTCTCCCCCTCAATTTTTTTCATTTTTTCTTTTAAATACTCATTTTCTTTTTCAACTAAATTTAACCTCTCGACAATAGGGTTGGTTGGAATTTCTGGTTCACATACCTCCTAGATAAAAATATCTATGTCAACTTGATGGGCATAATTTGTCATAAACATGAAATGCAACAAATAGTTATAACAGAGAATATACCACATCCGAATCATAACCCGGACGAGGGCCGATGGGGACGGATATCAAAACCATGGCACTATATATAACAAACAACGTACGGGTAAGATAATTATACAAGTAACTATATATCTATATCACATAAACATGATTCTTTTATATTAAAAAGATAAGAACAAGAGGCTCACTGGAAGGTGGAGCTGGCGACGGGTCGGTGCGGGCGGTCGACGGTGGTTAGGACGGAGACGGGAAGGCACTAAGTAAACCACACCTACATATGCAAACTAAGAGTTATTTTGACCTCAAATTGCATGTAAATCATATACTACCACATATAATTCCTCCCAAAATAAAACCCACAAATCACTATACTTATAGAGCATTGCAAGAGCTAATCTAGCAATGAGAGATGAAAGGACAAAGTTGCTAACCTTTGTGATCACTTGGATGGATGGGGTGACTGCAAATCTTCACAAATTTTGGCAAAAAATGGAGTGTGAGCTCGAGAGGAAGAGGAAGAACACAGAGGAGAGGAAAAGCGAAGAACAGAGCGCTCGGGATGGACGAAGGGGTTTATATAGGAAGATCTTTAGTACTGGTTTGTTAGACGAACCAGGACTAAAGGTGCATTTCTAGTCCCGGTTCATGGCATGAACCGGTACTAGAGGTGCTGGTGGGGCCCAGCCTGACAAAAGCCTGCCACCACCTAATGCGAGCCGCCCGCCTAGCCGTTGGAGCCGACACTAATGGTCACATTAGTGCCCGTTCAAATACAAACCAGGCCTAATGAGCTTCACATTAGGCCCTTTTTCTACTAGTGTCAGTAGATTTTTTTAAAAAAACCTATGTTCTGTACGACTTGAACCCATGACAACTGGGTAAGTTATCGGAATCCAAAACAGCACACCATAAAATGATTTATGTATCAAAATACAGCCTAACTTATATATATCCGCACAGAATCGTGTGAAATATCTATATATAATAAGTGGATTTCAGAGAATACAAAAGTGAATCATCTGCAGGTAGACGACACCGTGGTCAATTGCCGATCTCCGTCGCGTGATCGGCAAGTCACATAAGACAAACCAGAAGAGAAGGGAACGCTATGATCTAGCAACAAACAGTAGTCGATGCAACAGAAGGAAAGAAATCGCGTGATTGGAAAACGATCAGATGGGATCTTCAGTGTTTTCTCCTGATTCTACGTGAATATATACAATTTGAGGTGCATATTCTTTTCAGTCAACGCCCTTAGCATGGTTTGTGAATAAGAACCCAACCAATTTACAGATAGATCCTTAAAAAAATAGCTAATCCATAAGCGGTCAAAGGAACGATGACATGGCATCCACATAGCCGGGTTCTTTCCTCTCGGGCCAGTTTTGGCCTTAGTCGATCAAATTAACGAGTTTACGGACTATATTCTATCAGTTCCCGAGTTATAGGCTTAAAATGTGTGATCGGTTTGAGTTTATGGGCTGGTGGTACATTTCACTCTTTATTTGGACACTCATACCGAATGTGCATAAACATTCCAAATGTATACCAATTCTCCCAAAGACTAGGACAAAGATTTGGTGCATGGTTCCATTTACATATTGGGCATCTCCTTGGCATGCTCCCAAAGGATTGCCTATGACTTGCTCTAGGCGGCAATCGGTTCTAACATTCCTACTAGAACATAAAAGATGTTGCCACGCCCACCCATCTCAATGCAAGTATATTAAAATTATTTTCAAAACTGAATATTATAAGTATCTAGCATTCAAATTACAATGCTTCATTACTGGTTGCAACTCGTCGTCGTGCCGGTTGCAGTAGCGGGCGCCTCTGGTTGTAGTTGCTAAGGCTCGCCGCCATGTTAGGTTGCACCACTAAGTTCCTCTGGTTCCAGCTTTTTTTGTGTCGGTTGCAACACTGAGCCTCTCCCATTCTAGCCCTCCGTCGTGCCGGGCGCCTCACCAAACGCCTTTGGCCACATACTTTGCAATCATTTGTTTCATGAGCTCAGCTGACCACAATCAACGGGTTGGCACCAAGTTCTTCCTCCGCTCGTAACATGACCTCTTACTGCTTGCCACACAGGTGTTCGCCGTCCTTGAAGCACCGCACAGCCGACCGACCACTATGTAGAAGCCGAAAAAGGACACGACGCTCCATACAATTTGTCCATTGAAGTTGGCAGCATTCTCGAGCATTATGTTCCACCGAAGAGAATGAGAGAGCGAAGGACATGTTGTAGCTTTTCCTTGTCATACGGAAATGACACGACGATACATAACAGGAGCGGTGTACAGAAGTACTCCATGCGAATGCATTACTTCCAGGTCCAAATAGTAGAAAAAAACATCAGAGGGAAAAGAGGCTAGCCTTACACCATACTTTTGGTGCCCAATACAAACGAGCTAGTGAGCAAGGAACATTTGATTCAGAATTCGTTCGAGTGGAAGGAAACGAATGATTTGGTGCATGTTCGATTGGAATGAAGAGAAATAATTAAAAATTATAAATTTCACGATAGTCCATGCGGAAGGGAAAATTTCCATCCATCTCATTCGAAGGACGGAAAATAAACGATGCATTAGTCTTAGCGGAAGGAAAATACTGATGTTGCTACAAAATTTTGGCCCCCAAGCACACAGAAGTGAGCAAGGAAACCAATCCTCGGCCAAGGAATTAAATAAATACTAGGAAATTACACGTGCGTTGCAATGGGATACACGGTTAACACACTATCGTGGCGGCAAAACTGTCATATCGTGGAAGTAACCGCTACCATAGCACTGTCAATGAATCATCGCGGCAGAAAATCATTAGTTCTCGGCATATTCATTTAGTTCCATATGTTAATAACCCCATCTTTAAAATATTATATATGTATCATATCAAAATGTCCATGCATATAGTTATAACAAAATCCGAGAAACAATAGTATGTATACATTATTACAACAACCATTTTTTGTCCATAAATAATCCAGTTAGTCAATAATTACATTATGTGTTGCAGATCTAAATAAATATTGATAACTTTTGTAGTCAGGGTACAACGAGTGTGCACACCATTTCATTATATACTTCTAAAGCCTATTCAAGAAATGAGCAAAACTAAATTCTTTTGTATCTCGTATGTAAATCTCTCACGAACACTTCTCAGAAAAATCCATACGACGAAAATGTCTCGCTTTCAATTACTCCCATTAAACTTTCTATCTCTCTCTTTCTCTCTCTCTCTCTCTCTCTCTCTACTCTCTTATTTATCTCCCATGAAATCTCTCTCTCCCTCTCCCTCTCTCTTGATAGTATTTGTCTCCCATGAAAATCTCTCTCCCTCTCTCGTGTGAAAGTATTTTCTCGCCCATGAGAATCTCTCTATTTCTCTCTTTCTCTCTTTCTTAGTTACAACCGTGAAAATCTCGCTTTCCCTATACCCCAGTGCTCTCTCTCTCTTTCTCTCTCTCTGTGTGTGTCTCTCTCTCTCTCTCTCTCTGTGTGTGTGTGTGTGTGTGTCTTTGATGGAGACAATCGCATAGCCATGGCATTGTGTTGTCGTCATGGAGATCGCACAAGCTATAGATATGGATGCATGGTTGTATACACGAATACGAAACTAATTGCCATTAGAATGAAATGTTAGTAAAAAAATTCTACCATACTTGAATAAAATAAAAAGGAAGAATCAACTAATGGGTCATGATCTCAAAAATATAAACATGCACACTTACTACGGGAGGTGCGCCAACGAAGAACATGTTGGGCATTAATGGTCCAACGACCCACAACGGCAAGAAGAAGATGCTCGTGATGAGGTAACCATCGTAGAGGTAATTAAGGAGGGCATCCCAAAAATCTTCAAACCCTAGGCACCAAAGAAGTCGAGCGAGAGGCATAAAAGATCATATTCTCACGCTGGAAAAACGAAGGCATCGCTGTGCTCCAATGCCACCTAGGCCCACTGCCAATACTATCCTGGTTGTCGCTTGATCTACCGCGTGCTGCCATAAGAGAAGAACCAATGTGAGGGGACGAATAGGGTTTGCTCGGGGGACACGGTGTCATCGGTGAGATGGGAGAGAGAGGTAGAAGGAAGCAGTGGATGAGGTAATAAAAATAATCAAAACTTGTAGGAGGTGGATGGATTTCGCGTGAATATTTACTGGCCATGTGTTTATTGTGTTACGATAGAATAGGTTGATTACATTAATTGATTGCCTTATGCGTCACAAAGGAGAGATTGACTGCCATCCACGAATTGGTTGTGTTACAAAATAATTATTGGGTTTGTCCGAGTAAACCAGGAGAGGAGAAAAACCGGGGAGGGTGGAGAAAAATCGATGGAGGAATGTATTGGGAGGAATGGCCGAAGGGGTGAGACGTAAGACGGGAGTGGGAACCTTACATGTTTTAGGTAGTAGAGATTAATACTCCATACATCTGGTGTCACACCGCCGAACCAGCATGATGGAGAGACGGTACGAAATAACAGAGTTACATTAATCTATAGTCCTGGCATCCCCCAGCCTGACCACTACGGTGACGCGGAAAAAAAGGACATGACACACCATACATTTGTCCATTGAAGTATGCGTCATTACTCCAACATAGATGTCCAATTGAAGAGGGTGTGAGGGAGAACGACATATTGTAGCATTTTCATGTCATAGAAAAATGACCCGGTGGTGCAGCAGTAACTTGGCCTTCTAGAGGGAGGGATAGGAATAAATAGTTCACTTTCGGTCCGAGTGGAATGAAGAGGAAAAAATTACATTGGTCTATGTGAAAGGGAAAAGTTTTCATCCGTCCGAATCGACCCTAACTCAGATGACGAGTTTATAAGTAAGAGGAGAAAAGAATTGCATTGACCCAAATAGAATGACTAAAAACGGCATGATGATGCAAAAACAATTTAAAAAAAGTTTTGGCGCCACACTGCCTGAGCACTATAGCGAAGCGGGAAAAAGGGGCATGACATTCCATACATTTGTCCATTGAAGCGTGTGGCATTACACCAACATAGATGTCCGGTCGAAGAGGGTATGAGATAGAACGTCATATTGCAGCTTTTCATGTCATAGGAAAATGACCCTGCGGTGTATGACCAATTTGGCCCTATGGAGGGAGGGAAGTGGTGGAGAGAAGTACTCCGGACAGATTTGTTTCTTTTTTTGAACCTAGAGAAACGACGATGTGGCCATATACTTTTGGCGCCCAACACACACAATCTTTAGAGCAAATAAATGATGAGTCGGAGCTAGAACAAGCGGTAGGAAATAAATGGTTTGGTGCCGGTCGGAGTGGAAGGAAGAGGAATAATATGGAAAAAAAATAAAAATCTTTTTTTACACTAGTCCGTGTTGAAGGGGAAATTTGCAGGTCCCACGAATAATGTGTAAGTAAGAGAGAAAATATTTTGGTCGACTCAAATAAAATGAACCAAGGCAAAAGAAAAACGGCATCAAAACGCAAAAAAGACTTAAATCGCTCCGCGCTTCTAGCCCCCAACATGCACGAGTTAACAGCGACCTAGGGTTACAGGCTGCTGGGCCAAACCCGGCTAGAAGTACGTCACGAACGCTTTTTGCCTCGACAGGCCAGCATAGCTAGTGCTAGCTTTGCGTCCTCGACGATACATGATTGAACGTCTCGCTATTTAAGCCGCGAGGTGTCTACCGAAACAAGCGATGTGGTACTAAAATACTACTACTCCGTAGCACGCAGCGTCAACCGAGTGGTGCGCTCGTCTTCGGCCCACCTGTGGCTAAGCGCCCTGGTCTTCGCGTCTTCGGCCCACCGGCTAAGCTGGAACGGATGGATTTCGTGTAACGAGCACTGCGCGTGCGAGGTCTCCAACCAAGGAATCAACAACCGTACGCAACCACCCAAAAAACAAGAAGTCGTACGCAACCAGGGAACCAGTTGAGCCAGCTACAGCTAATCTATCTACTTTGATAATTTGAAGTAGCATAATTATGACACGTACATAACCAAGTTGATTTCCCCTCAAAAAAGAAAAACTTGTTCAGTTCTTCACTAAATGAAGCAGGTTCACCAATTGATGCTCTCGTGGTATGAATCTTGAAAATTTGCATCTAGCAACCAACAATCCACATGTACATATGGTTCCTCTGCCTCCCGCCCGTCCGTCTAGTCTCCGTTGGCCTTAGAATCATACGGGGGGGCGCGGTGGATCTCGACCCTTGTGCGGCGGGGGCGTGCCGCTGGTGCGGGGCATGGCGGCGGCGGGGCTCTCGGTCGTGTGGTGCGGGCGGGCGTCCAGGCCGTGGTGGCTGCACGGTGCAAGACCATGGCGTGGTGATGATTGTCTTTGATGAATCTATTCGGATTCGGTCTTTATTCATTTTGTCTTCATGTTGGATCCTTCCAGTCTACGCATATTTTCATCGATGGTTCTTTTTTCCTGGTGCGCTTGTCCTATGGGGACTTTAAACGATGACTTCTCGACTGTTTATTTCAGCAAGTTTTCCCGGCTCCGACACAGGAGGGTCAATGACAGTGGTGCGCCTTCAGCTCGCTTCATTGGATGTAGTTCTTGCAAGGTCGTCTACGAATCTGGCCATATTTTTTATTATTTCTGGTGTTCGTTGTACTATCACGATTGAAGATCAATAGATCGGAAGTTTTTCCCCAACAAAAAAAAAGCAGCCCACATGGAGCAACAATTTCAACCTAACAATTATATATGTGGGCTTTTATTATCTTCTACTACTACACTACACTAGCTGCTTTCCTGAGAAACATCTGGATGATCTCTGTTAATGATACAAGTCTCTAAACTATTCATATGGTCAGCACAGTCTCAACAAAATGTTCTTTACAGGATAAGGGTTTCTTTGTTGTACTTGGAGCTTCCCTGATTCCAACTAACAACATTGATTAAATATTCAGTGCAACACATTGCAAGTCAAAATAAGTTCCAATACAATATTAGTAAAATGTATAGTTTCGTGCTTACACCAAAATCCACAAAAGGAGGGGAAATTCTCCGAGTTTCCTTTATTCCTCACGATGTATAGTTTTGAGCTCGATGAGGATGATGATAATCAGGGTACTGTTGTTTCCTTTATTCCTCACGATGCTGCTATCAATATGCGCCAAACTTGCTTTGGACCTCAAGTCTGGTTGTTGTACATTGGATTTCCCCATGATTATCAAACCTCTCACTACATCCATAAGTCTGTCGATAAGTTTGGGGAACTTATCACTTGGAATAATCCTAGAGGGGACAGGAAATTTGTTCTGATCAAAGCCAGAGTTCTTAGCTTGCGCCAGATGCCAAAAAGTTTTGTTATGCATCAGCTGGGTGGTGAGCGCCGATGCTGGACTGTGTGCGTCACGATTCTGCACAGCAGTGATTGGAATGCCCATATCCCGGATGTGCCGCCTGCAGATATTGAACCACCGCCTGCTGATGGGATTCCCCATCCCCTCTTCGGTGACACTCTCACTGCGGAGCAGATGTACCAAGCCCAACTGCATAATTGGCTCGCTCAGAACGCCGCGCCAAACATGCCTGATGCAGCTCCACAACACAATGCTCGTCAGGGACACGACGCTCACTTCCAAGCGGGATGGGGTGCTTGGCCACCTTCGCCGCCTCCTGCACTGTATAACTTTCAGCCTTGGCTGACGGCTGAGGGTCTGCAAGTGCAAGATGGGATTTTACCTGCTAATAATCTCCAGGATAGCCCAGGGACAGCTTGGAATGATTCCATTTCAGCTTTTGGCAGCTCTAATTCCAGTGCCACAGTCTCTGACAGTTATGTCTTGGTGCCAAGCAACATTTTTAACAATCTTGTTAGGGGAGAAAGCTCGGCTGCACCTGAAAGTATTGTGGTTTCTAGTCCGGCCCCTCAGCATAATGCATTGGACATTCAGATCTCTCTTTCTGCTACTGGTTTGCAGCTTTCTATGTCTGCTCAGGGTACTATAATCAGCTCGATGATGATTAATGAAGGTTTTCCCATTGTCAGGCTTAACACCTTCCTCAGGTCTGCAATCATGCCTATAGTTGAAGCTTATGGCCCATGGAGTTCTGGCTATGGTCTTAGGGATGCTAGAGTGGAGTTTAAAGTGGCAATTACTGAAGAGGAGGGAATGCTAACTGTTACTGAAGCCACCAAGACCACAACTCTGCATAACTCCAATGCTGTTATTGTTGAACAAATGTCCATGGAAGCTGATCTCTCTCTGTTTGATCTGAATGTTGGGGATCCAACGGCTCCTGTCAGTGTCTTTCCACCTCGGCTGGTGCACTTGTCGGACACACTTGGTCCTGCTTCTTCTACTGAACTGCCTGCACAGGTGTCTGCGGTGACTGCTACTGATGTTTCTGATGACCTGCACGTCCATGAGCCTGTGGTGAGTACTCTTCATGGAAAGGCTCCTGCTCCTGAATCCTCCGTTAATCTGCGGCGGAGCACTCGCAAGAACAAGTATGATGGATTCAAAGTACCGTCACTCTCGGAAACAAAGAACAGAGCCTCTAAGGTAAAACCATGGGTCGTTCCCTCTGCGGCAACTGCCATTACCATAACTGAACTTTCTGATGAAGCAGAACTGCCACCTCCCACCCCGATCCATGTCATTCAGCAGATTGGCAGTGTTATGTGTGGGATCCCTGCTGTTGATCTCTCGGAGGAGAAGTTCCTGGCTTGCAAGTACGCAGGGCCATCTTCTGATGCGGCCTGATCTCCTTATTTATCCTTATTATGCCTCTTTTGGTTAGTTGGAATGTTCTATGTTGGAATGTATGTGGGCTAAACTCTGAAGC
>NC_057813.1:753715779-753717751 GCF_018294505.1 Triticum aestivum | reverse complement strand
AATGAACCAAGGCAAAAGAAAAACGGCATCAAAACGCAAAAAAGACTTAAATCGCTCCGCGCTTCTAGCCCCCAACATGCACGAGTTAACAGCGACCTAGGGTTACAGGCTGCTGGGCCAAACCCGGCTAGAAGTACGTCACGAACGCTTTTTGCCTCGACAGGCCAGCATAGCTAGTGCTAGCTTTGCGTCCTCGACGATACATGATTGAACGTCTCGCTATTTAAGCCGCGAGGTGTCTACCGAAACAAGCGATGTGGTACTAAAATACTACTACTCCGTAGCACGCAGCGTCAACCGAGTGGTGCGCTCGTCTTCGGCCCACCTGTGGCTAAGCGCCCTGGTCTTCGCGTCTTCGGCCCACCGGCTAAGCTGGAACGGATGGATTTCGTGTAACGAGCACTGCGCGTGCGAGGTCTCCAACCAAGGAATCA
The DNA here is from genome assembly GCF_018294505.1 of Triticum aestivum. Taxonomy (NCBI): domain Eukaryota; kingdom Viridiplantae; phylum Streptophyta; class Magnoliopsida; order Poales; family Poaceae; genus Triticum; species Triticum aestivum. The sequence goes on along the minus strand of NC_057813.1, from coordinate 753,717,317 downwards.
ACAACCGTACGCAACCACCCAAAAAACAAGAAGTCGTACGCAACCAGGGAACCAGTTGAGCCAGCTACAGCTAATCTATCTACTTTGATAATTTGAAGTAGCATAATTATGACACGTACATAACCAAGTTGATTTCCCCTCAAAAAAGAAAAACTTGTTCAGTTCTGCACTAAATGAAGCAGGTTCACCAATTGATGCTCTCGTGGTATGAATCTTGAAAATTTGCATCTAGCAACCAACAATCCACATGTACATATGGTTCCTCTGCCTCCCGCCCGTCCGTCTAGTCTCCGTTGGCCTTAGAATCATACGGGGGGGCGCGGTGGATCTCGACCCTTGTGCGGCGGGGGCGTGCCGCTGGTGCGGGGCATGGCGGCGGCGGGGCTCTCGGTCGTGTGGTGCGGGCGGGCGTCCAGGCCGTGGTGGCTGCACGGTGCAAGACCATGGCGTGGCGATGATTGTCTTTGATGAATCTATTCGGATTCGGTCTTTATTCATTTTGTCTTCATGTTGGATCCTTCCAGTCTACGCATATTTTCATCGATGGTTCTTTTTTCCTGGTGCGCTTGTCCTATGGGGACTTTAAACGATGACTTCTCGACTGTTTATTTCAGCAAGTTTTCCCGGCTCCGACACAGGAGGGTCAATGACAGTGGTGCGCCTTCAGCTCGCTTCATTGGATGTAGTTCTTGCAAGGTCGTCTACGAATCTGGCCATATTTTTTATTATTTCTGGTGTTCGTTGTACTATCACGATTAAAGATCAATAGATCGGAAGTTTTTCCCCAACAAAAAAAAGCAGCCCACATGGAGCAACAATTTCAACCTAACAATTATATATGTGGGCTTTTATTATCTTCTACTACTACACTACACTAGCTGCTTTCCTGAGAAACATCTGGATGATCTCTGTTAATGATACAAGTCTCTAAACTATTCATATGGTCAGCACAGTCTCAACAAAATGTTCTTTACAGGATAAGGGTTTCTTTGTTGTACTTGGAGCTTCCCTGATTCCAACTAACAACATTGATTAAATATTCAGTGCAACACATTGCAAGTCAAAATAAGTTCCAATACAATATTAGTAAAATGTATAGTTTCGTGCTTACACCAAAATCCACAAAAGGAGGGGAAATTCTCCGAGTTTCCTTTATTCCTCACGATGTATAGTTTTGAGCTCGATGAGGATGATGATAATCAGGGTACTGTTGTTTCCTTTATTCCTCACGATGCTGCTATCAATATGCGCCAAACTTGCTTTGGACCTCAAGTCTGGTTGTTGTACATTGGATTTCCCCATGATTATCAAACCTCTCACTACATCCATAAGTCTGTCGATAAGTTTGGGGAACTTATCACTTGGAATAATCCTAGAGGGGACAGGAAATTTGTTCTGATCAAAGCCAGAGTTCTTAGCTTGCGCCAGATGCCAAAAAGTTTTGTTATGCATCAGCTGGGTGGTGAGCGCCGATGCTGGACTGTGTGCGTCACGATTCTGCGCAGCAGTGATTGGAATGCCCATATCCCGGATGTGCC
>NC_057813.1:753706269-753714229 GCF_018294505.1 Triticum aestivum | reverse complement strand
AAACAGTTAGCACTTTCTAATGCGATCAACTCTAGTGGTTGCGCAGTTATTTGCTTGCAGGAAACGAAAAAACAATCTTTTGATAAAGCTTTCATTAAATCTTGTTGCCCACGAAGATTTGATAAGTTTGATTTTGTCCCCTCCCGGGGCGCGTCAGGAGGAATTGCCACCATTTGGAATAGTGCGGTTTTCTCGTCTACTACAGTGGCCTCTGAAGACTTTGCACTGGTAACACGATTTCACTCTACCCAGTCGGCGCAATCTTGGACCTTAGTTAATGTGTATGGGCCCTATCAAGGGGACCCCAGAAACAATTTCATTGCATGGCTATTCTCACTTGATATACCTACTAATGAAGATTTGCTATTATGTGGAGATTTTAATTTCATTAGAGGCCCTGACAATCGTAACAAACCAGGTGGCCACTTTGGAGATATGATAACTTTTAATGATTTCATCAGATCACAAGCCTTAATTGAACTGCCCGCATCAAGGGAAGAACTTACACATGGAGCAACATGCAAACTAATCCCCTACTAGAGCAAATTGACTGGTTCTTCCCTAGTAATCATTGGACCAGCTCCTACCAAACACGCTTGTTAAACCACTTGGCAGACCGGTCTCCGACCACATTCCTTGTGTCATCAATATTGAAACAAAAATCCCACGTTCCAAGATGTTCAGATTTGAATCTTATTGGATCCATCACCCGGGGTTCTTAGAAACTGTGAAAAGGGCTTGGGCCATACCTGTGAACTCTCCAAACATGGCGTCTAATCTCTGCAAAAAGCTCAAGCACCTTCGGCATGAACTAAAAAGTTGGAGTAAGAACATTTCTAAGCTATCAATTGCTATTGAGAACACTAACAGGGCCCTTCTAGAAATTGATGGTTTGGAAAACAGGAGGCTTCTCACGACACTGGAAGCAAATTTCAGAACTATTCTTAAGAACCATTTATTAAGACTCTTGTCCTACCAAAAGCTATACTGGAAGAAACGTTGCACGGTTCGTTGGGTTCAATTCGGCGATGAAAATTCCAAAAAAATTCAAGCAATGGCGTCAGAACGATATCGCAGAAATAACATAGCCTCCCTCATGACTGAATCTGGCTTTTGTGCAGAGGATCATGCAAGCAAAGAAGCCATTATATTTCAGACTTTCAAAGATCGACTTGGCATGAAAACCAAGCATGACATGAAATTTGACTTGCCCAGAATCATCAAAAAGATTGATGGCCTTGATGAACTCACAGTTCCATTTACCATGGCTGAAATTGACCAGGTGATCAAAACAATGCCAGCGGACCGGGTCCCGGGACCTGGCGGTTTTACAGGCATATTTCTGAAAACTTGTTGGGAAGTGATCAAGGAGGATTTCTGTAAGCTTTGCAACCAGTTCTTCGAGGGCAACCTCAACTTAGAGAGCATTAATGAAGGACTAATCACTCTCATTCCAAAAGTTCAGGCACCGTCAACAATTAATGAATACAGGCCCATCACACTACTTAATTGTTGTCTCAAGGTAATTACTAAGCTCCTGGCCAACCGTTTACAAAGACTCGTGATCAAAATTGTGCACCGCAACCAATATGGTTTCCTCAAAGGGCGCACGATCCAAGACTGCCTGGCATGGGCCTTCGAGTACATCTACCAGTGCCAATCTTCCAAAAAAGAAATTGTCCTGTTAAAACTAGATTTTGCTAAAGCCTTCGACACCATTGATCATGATGCAATGATTGAGATCATGAGAAACATGGGCTTTAACGATAAATGGCTTGGTTGGATTAAATGCGTCTTTGCCTCGGGGAAATCTGCTGTCCTCCTGAATGGCGTACCGGGAAGACAATTTCATTGCAAATGTGGAGTCCGCCAAGGTGACCCTTTGTCCCCCCTAATCTTTGTCCTAGCCGCAGATTTATTACAAGATGCTATTAATGATGCTTTTGCCAAATACCTCATCAAGTTACCCTTCCCATGCGCTACACAAAAAGATTACTCGGTCATTCAATATGCGGACGACACGATTCTTGCAATGCCAGCTTGTCCTCTACAGGCTACAACTATCAAAAATATTCTGTCGGACTACGCCACCTCTATTGTACTCAAAATTAGTTTCCATAAATCCACACTTGTCCCGATCAACTGTGATGAAGCACTCTATACCAACTTGGCAAATATTTTTGTATGTGTGGTGGGAAAGATGCATTTTACCTACCTAGGCCTTCCTTTGGGGACTACTAAACCTACCATTCATGATCTCATGCCTTTGGTCTGTCGGCTAGAAAGAAGATTATCAGCAACACTTAATATGATCGCATATGGCGGCAAGTTATCACTACTCAACTCGGTCATTACCTCCCTCCTAATCTACGCCATGTGTACACTTAAACTCCCAGCAGGAATCGTTGAACTCCTTGACAAGATTCGCCGCAAATGTTTATGGACAAAGAAAACTGATCAAGGTGACAAGTGCACCTCACTTGCTGCTTGGGCCATGGTTTGCAAACCGAAAAATGTGGTGGTCTGGGAGTATTAAACCTGAAAATCCAGAACGAGGCCTTGCTTCTCAAGTTTCTTCATAAGTTCTACAACCACTGGGACCTGCCCTGGGTTGAGTTGATTTGGAACACCTACTACACCTCCAAGATACCCCATGTTGCCGATCCTTGTGGCTCCTTCTGGTGGCGAGATATCTCAAAGCTCATTCCCACTTATAGAGGAATCACGATGGTCAATGTGAATAATGGAGCAACCACTCTCTTCTAGAAAGATATGTGGCTGGGTGAGATCCTGGCCGAAACTCATCCATGTGCTTTCTCGTTTGCTAAAGATGAAGACATCTCTGTTCGCGCGTTCCTTGGGGCCACCAGTTTGCAGGAAACGTTTCATCTGCCACTATCGGAGCAAGCCCATGCAGAGACCAGAAATCTGCAAAGCCTTACCTTGGACGTTCAGCTGGCTGGCCTATCAACACACGATGATTGGACATATGTTTGGGGATCCACCCACTTCGCAGCCAACAAATTCTATGAGTTTTTCTTCAGAGATGTCCAAGCTCACCCTGCCTACTCATGGCTATGGAAGTCCAAAACAACTATGAAGATCAAAGTTTTTGGCCGGTTACTACTCTCTGACAGGCTAAACACCAGAAATATGCTCAAACGACGTCACTTCAACATTGGTAACACGTTTGGCTGCCTGCTTTGCCCAACATGCATGGATGAAACAGTGGAGCACCTTTTCTTTGAATGCCCTTTTAGCTTAAATTGTTGGGCCAAGCTTGGAATGCAAGGATCTACTCAAGGGAATAGGCTGGATTGGGTGGAATCAGCCAAGACATCATGGAATAGACCATTATTTGTGGAAATCCTACTCCAATCTGCTTGGAGTATTTGGAAGGAAAGGAACAACAAGAACTTCAGAGGAATTACTCCATCCATAAGCTCTTGGCTCTCTAGACTTAAAGAAGACCTATCCCTCCTCACCTATAGGGTGGAAGATAAGAATAAACCCATCTTGCTTTCATACTTAGCTACATTGTAACTTAGCCCTTTACCCTCCCCCACCCCCCTCCACCCACAAAGTGGGATGGCCTTGTAACATACAAACCATGTACAGTTGCTGATTCTTTAATTCAATTGCAGTAGGAGCCTCTCCTACTGTTTCAGCGGTTCAAAAAAAAATTCTCCGAGTTCCTCTTCTATAGCAACGACATCCTCAGTGATCATCTCTTCCCATGCCCCCCGGTATCGTCTTCAGTGTCAGATCGACCAGCCTCTTCGCCTGCATACACACAACATGGTTGGCACGAAATGCATCTCTTCCCAGCATCACTTCCCTAGAAGTTGGCACCCCTCATCTGCGGCCATTTGTGTGCCTATTTTTCTAAAAGGGAAGACAGTCACATTTCCTAGCATGATAATTAGCAATCTTCAAATATCATAATAGAAAACATATGGACGAAATTAGTTCTTCATGTGAGTCTATGGACAAAGTTGTGGCTACCTGAGTATGAAAACACGACGACACCCACAAAAGCTTGTGTCTAGGGAAGGTCCCACAGTCTAGCATATTCATCAACCCTGGTGAATTGAATGATTAAACTATTTGTGTCCATATTCTTATTAAGTGCAACTAAACATCACAAACAAAAATGTTAAATGGAATATTATAATCTAGCACTCAGTAAAATATATATGGTCATCAGCTGTGCAAAAGTTAGTTCATCGATTAGCATCCAGAAGAACAAAACAAAGGTATTTTCCTTTCTGATGAAGTCAAATACACACAGAAAAAATAAACAACAAAATATGCTTGTTAGTGCCATTGATTTTATGAAACCAATAGTCAAGCAACTCCATGCAAGGTTGGCACATTGGGTACCATATGTAAGTGAGTGAAATGTGGATAAGCATGTCCTCACAATACCATTGACTAAATCATTTCTCTTGGATCGTATCATTACTAGTAGAATGCCTGCTTGTTTGCCTCAGCTGCAAGTACAAAAGTATGCACACCATTAATGAAATGGGGAGAGCATCGGTCATCGTACATCCATTGTCGGCTCATCTTCATTACGCAGCACCGAAAATATCAAATTAATACAAGTTCATACATAAAGTTCATACAACACTTATTCTCATAAAACAACATACATATAACTCTGTAGCTAAAGCATTTAAATGCAACAACAAATGCGATCAAGATCGCAATTAAGGTAACAATTGATGCAACAATATAATGATACCAAGCCTCACTATCGATGGCATATTTTCTAATCTTTCTAATCTTCAAGCGCATTTTCTCCATCTCGATCTTGTGATCATCGACGGCATCGGCAACATGCAAATCCTATTCCATCTTCTCCCCCTCAATTTTTTTCATTTTTTCTTTTAAATACTCATTTTCTTTTTCAACTAAATTTAACCTCTCGACAATAGGGTTGGTTGGAATTTCTGGTTCACATACCTCCTAGATAAAAATATCTATGTCAACTTGATGGGCATAATTTGTCATAAACATGAAATGCAACAAATAGTTATAACAGAGAATATACCACATCCGAATCATAACCCGGACGAGGGCCGATGGGGACGGATATCAAAACCATGGCACTATATATAACAAACAATGTACGGGTAAGATAATTATACAAGTAACTATATATCTATATCACATAAACATGATTCTTTTATATTAAAAAGATAAGAACAAGAGGCTCACTGGAAGGTGGAGCCGGCGACGGGTCGGTGCGGGCGGTCGACGGTGGTTAGGACGGAGACGGGAAGGCACTAAGTAAACCACACCTACATATGCAAACTAAGAGTTATTTTGACCTCAAATTGCATGTAAATCATATACTACCACATATAATTCCTCCCAAAATAAAACCCACAAATCACTATACTTATAGAGCATTGCAAGAGCTAATCTAGCAATGAGAGATGAAAGGACAAAGTTGCTAACCTTTGTGATCACTTGGATGGATGGGGTGACTGCAAATCTTCACAAATTTTGGCAAAAAATGGAGTGTGAGCTCGAGAGGAAGAGGAAGAACACAGAGGAGAGGAAAAGCGAAGAACAGAGCGCTCGGGATGGACGAAGGGGTTTATATAGGAAGATCTTTAGTACTGGTTTGTTAGACGAACCAGGACTAAAGGTGCATTTCTAGTCCCGGTTCATGGCATGAACCGGTACTAGAGGTGCTGGTGGGGCCCAGCCTGACAAAAGCCTGCCACCACCTAATGCGAGCCGCCCGCCTAGCCGTTGGAGCCGACACTAATGGTCACATTAGTGCCCGTTCAAATACAAACCAGGCCTAATGAGCTTCACATTAGGCCCTTTTTCTACTAGTGTCAGTAGATTTTAAAAAAAAACCTATGTTCTGTACGACTTGAACCCATGACAACTGGGTAAGGTATCAGAATCCAAAACAGCACACCATAAAATGATTTATGTATCAAAATACAGCCTAACTTATATATATCCGCACAGAATCGTGTGAAATATCTATATATAATAAGTGGATTTCAGAGAATACAAAAGTGAATCATCTGCAGGTAGACGACACCGTGGTCAATTGCCGATCTCCGTCGCGTGATCGGCAAGTCACATAAGACAAACCAGAAGAGAAGGGAACGCTATGATCTAGCAACAAACAGTAGTCGATGCAACAGAAGGAAAGAAATCGCGTGATTGGAAAACGATCAGATGGGATCTTCAGTGTTTTCTCCTGATTCTACGTGAATATATACAATTTGAGGTGCATATTCTTTTCAGTCCAACGCCCTTAGCATGGTTTGTGAATAAGAACCCAACCAATTTACAGATAGATCCTTAAAAAAATAGCTAATCCATAAGCGGTCAAAGGAACGATGACATGGCATCCACATAGCCGGGTTCTTTCCTCTCGGGCCAGTTTTGGCCTTAGTCGATCAAATTAACGAGTTTACGGACTATATTCTATCAGTTCCCGAGTTATAGGCTTAAAATGTGTGATCGGTTTGAGTTTATGGGCTGGTGGTACATTTCACTCTTTATTTGGACACTCATACCGAATGTGCATAAACATTCCAAATGTATACCAATTCTCCCAAAGACTAGGACAAAGATTTGGTGCATGGTTCCATTTACATATTGGGCATCTCCTTGGCATGCTCCCAAAGGATTGCCTATGACTTGCTCTAGGCGGCAATCGGTTCTAACATTCCTACTAGAACATAAAAGATGTTGCCACGCCCACCCATCTCAATGCAAGTATATTAAAATTATTTTCAAAACTGAATATTATAAGTATCTAGCATTCAAATTACAATGCTTCATTACTGGTTGCAACTCGTCGTCGTGCCGGTTGCAGTAGCGGGCGCCTCTGGTTGTAGTTGCTAAGGCTCGCCGCCATGTTAGGTTGCACCACTAAGTTCCTCTGGTTCCAGCTTTTTTTGTGTCGGTTGCAACACTGAGCCTCTCCAATTCTAGCCCTCCGTCGTGCCGGGCGCCTCACCAAACGCCTTTGGCCACATACTTTGCAATCATTTGTTTCATGAGCTCAGCTGACCACAATCAACGGGTTGGCACCAAGTTCTTCCTCCGCTCGTAACATGACCTCTTACTGCTTGCCACACAGGTGTTCGCCGTCCTTGAAGCACCGCACAGCCGACCGACCACTATGTAGAAGCCGAAAAAGGACACGACGCTCCATACAATTTGTCCATTGAAGTTGGCAGCATTCTCGAGCATTATGTTCCACCGAAGAGAATGAGAGAGCGAAGGACATGTTGTAGCTTTTCCTTGTCATACGGAAATGACACGACGATACATAACAGGAGCGGTGTACAGAAGTACTCCATGCGAATGCATTACTTCCAGGTCCAAATAGTAGAAAAAAACATCAGAGGGAAAAGAGGCTAGCCTTACACCATACTTTTGGTGCCCAATACAAACGAGCTAGTGAGCAAGGAACATTTGATTCAGAATTCGTTCGAGTGGAAGGAAACGAATGATTTGGTGCATGTTCGATTGGAATGAAGAGAAATAATTAAAAATTATAAATTTCACGATAGTCCATGCGGAAGGGAAAATTTCCATCCATCTCATTCGAAGGACGGAAAATAAACGATGCATTAGTCTTAGCGGAAGGAAAATACTGATGTTGCTACAAAATTTTGGCCCCCAAGCACACAGAAGTGAGCAAGGAAACCAATCCTCGGCCAAGGAATTAAATAAATACTAGGAAATTACACGTGCGTTGCAATGGGATACACGGTTAACACACTATCGTGGCGGCAAAACTGTCATATCGTGGAAGTAACCGCTACCATAGCACTGTCAATGAATCATCGCGGCAGAAAATCATTAGTTCTCGGCATATTCATTTAGTTCCATATGTTAATAACCCCATCTTTAAAATATTATATATGTATCATATCAAAATGTCCATGCATATAGTTATAACAAAATCCGA
>NC_057813.1:753704099-753704408 GCF_018294505.1 Triticum aestivum | reverse complement strand
AATACTATCCTGGTTGTCGCTTGATCTACCGCGTGCTGCCATAAGAGAAGAACCAATGTGAGGGGACGAATAGGGTTTGCTCGGGGGACACGGTGTCATCGGTGAGATGGGAGAGAGAGGTAGAAGGAAGCAGTGGATGAGGTAATAAAAATAATCAAAACTTGTAGGAGGTGGATGGATTTCGCGTGAATATTTACTGGCCATGTGTTTATTGTGTTACGATAGAATAGGTTGATTACATTAATTGATTGCCTTATGCGTCACAAAGGAGAGATTGACTGCCATCCACGAATTGGTTGTGTTACAAAA
>NC_057813.1:753679674-753703596 GCF_018294505.1 Triticum aestivum | reverse complement strand
AATGAACCAAGGCAAAAGAAAAACGGCATCAAAACGCAAAAAAGACTTAAATCGCTCCGCGCTTCTAGCCCCCAACATGCACGAGTTAACAGCGACCTAGGGTTACAGGCTGCTGGGCCAAACCCGGCTAGAAGTACGTCACGAACGCTTTTTGCCTCGACAGGCCAGCATAGCTAGTGCTAGCTTTGCGTCCTCGACGATACATGATTGAACGTCTCGCTATTTAAGCCGCGAGGTGTCTACCGAAACAAGCGATGTGGTACTAAAATACTACTACTCCGTAGCACGCAGCGTCAACCGAGTGGTGCGCTCGTCTTCGGCCCACCTGTGGCTAAGCGCCCTGGTCTTCGCGTCTTCGGCCCACCGGCTAAGCTGGAACGGATGGATTTCGTGTAACGAGCACTGCGCGTGCGAGGTCTCCAACCAAGGAATCAACAACCGTACGCAACCACCCAAAAAACAAGAAGTCGTACGCAACCAGGGAACCAGTTGAGCCAGCTACAGCTAATCTATCTACTTTGATAATTTGAAGTAGCATAATTATGACACGTACATAACCAAGTTGATTTCCCCTCAAAAAAGAAAAACTTGTTCAGTTCTTCACTAAATGAAGCAGGTTCACCAATTGATGCTCTCGTGGTATGAATCTTGAAAATTTGCATCTAGCAACCAACAATCCACATGTACATATGGTTCCTCTGCCTCCCGCCCGTCCGTCTAGTCTCCGTTGGCCTTAGAATCATACGGAGGGGCGCGGTGGATCTCGACCCTTGTGCGGCGGGGGCGTGCCGCTGGTGCGGGGCATGGCGGCGGCGGGGCTCTCGGTCGTGTGGTGCGGGCGGGCGTCCAGGCCGTGGTGGCTGCACGGTGCAAGACCATGGCGTGGTGATGATTGTCTTTGATGAATCTATTCGGATTCGGTCTTTATTCATTTTGTCTTCATGTTGGATCCTTCCAGTCTACGCATATTTTCATCGATGGTTCTTTTTTCCTGGTGCGCTTGTCCTATGGGGACTTTAAACGATGACTTCTCGACTGTTTATTTCAGCAAGTTTTCCCGGCTCCGACACAGGAGGGTCAATGACAGTGGTGCGCCTTCAGCTCACTTCATTGGATGTAGTTCTTGCAAGGTCGTCTACGAATCTGGCCGTATTTTTTATTATTTCTGGTGTTCGTTGTACTATCACGATTGAAGATCAATAGATCGGAAGTTTTCCCCCAACAAAAAAAGGCAGCCCACATGGAGCAACAATTTCAACCTAACAATTATATATGTGGGCTTTTATTATCTTCTACTACTACACTACACTAGCTGCTTTCCTGAGAAACATCTGGATGATCTCTGTTAATGATACAAGTCTCTAAACTATTCATATGGTCAGCACAGTCTCAACAAAATGTTCTTTACAGGATAAGGGTTTCTTTGTTGTACTTGGGGCTTCCCTGATTCCAACTAACAACATTGATTAAATATTCAGTGAAACACATTGCAAGTCAAAATAAGTTCCAATACAATATTAGTAAAATGTATAGTTTCGTGCTTACACCAAAATCCACAAAAGGAGGGGAAATTCTCCGAGTTTCCTTTATTCCTCACGATGTATAGTTTTGAGCTCGATGAGGATGATGATAATCAGGGTACTGTTGTTTCCTTTATTCCTCACGATGCTGCTATCAATATGCGCCAAACTTGCTTTGGACCTCAAGTCTGGTTGTTGTACATTGGATTTCCCCATGATTATCAAACCTCTCACTACATCCATAAGTCTGTCGATAAGTTTGGGGAACTTATCACTTGGAATAATCCTAGAGGGGACAGGAAATTTGTTCTGATCAAAGCCAGAGTTCTTAGCTTGCGCCGGATGCCAAAAAGTTTTGTTATGCATCAGCTGGGTGGTGAGTGCCGATGCTGGACTGTGTGCGTCACGATTCTGCGCAGCAGTGATTGGAATGCCCATATCCCGGATGTGCCGCCTGCAGATATTGAACCACCGCCTGCTGATGGGATTCCCCATCCCCTCTTCGGTGACACTCTCATTGCGGAGCAGATGTACCAAGCCCAACTGCATAATTGGCTCGCTCAGAATGCCGCGCCAAACATGCCTGATGCAGCTCCACAACACAATGCTCCTCAGGGACACGACGTTCACTTCCAAGCGGGATAGGGTGCTTGGCCACCTTCGCCGCCTCCTGCACTGTATAACTTTCAGGCTTGGCTGACGGCTGAGGGTCTGCAAGTTATGTCTTGGTGCCAAGCAACATTTTTAACAATCTTGTTAGGGGAGAATGCTCGGCTGCACCTGAAAGTATTGTGGTTTCTAGTCCGGCCCCTCAGCAGAATGCATTGGACATTCAGATCTCTCTTTCTGCTACTGGTTTGCAGCTTGCTATGTCTGCTCAGGGTACTAGAATTAGCGCGATGATGATTAATGAAGGTTTTCCCATTGTCAGGCTTAACACCTTCCTCAGGTCTGCAATCATGCCTATAGTTGCAGCTTATGGCCCATGGAGTTCTGGGTATGGTCTTAGGGATGCTAGAGTGGAGTTTAAAGTGGCAATTACTGAAGAGGAGGGAATGCTAACTGTTACTGAAGCCACCAAGACCACAACTCTGCATAACTCCAATGCTGTTATTGTTGAACAAATGTCCATGGAAGCTGATCTCTCTCTGTTTGATCTGAATGTTGGGGATCCAACGGCTCCTGTCAGTGTCTTTCCACCTCGGCTGGTGCACTTGTCAGACACACTTGGTCTTGCTGCTTCTACTGAACTGCCTGCACAGGTGTCTGCGGTGATTGCTACTGCTGTTTCTGATGACCTGCACGTCCATGAGCCTGTGGTGAGTACTCGTCATGGAAAGGCTCCTGCTCCTGAATCCTCCGTTAATCTGTGGCGGAGCACTCGCAAGAACAAGTATGATGGATTCAAAGTACCGTCACTCTCGGAAACAAAGAACAGAGCCTCTAAGGTAAAACCACGGGTCGTTCCCTCTGCTGAAACTGCCATCACCATAACTGAACTTTCTGATGAAGCAGAACTACCACTTCCCACCCCGATCCCTGTCATTCAGCAGATTGGCAGTGTTATGTGTGGGATCCTTGCTGCTGAACTCTCGGAGGAGAAGCTCCTGGCTTGCAAGGACGCAGGGCCATCTTCTGATGCGGCCTGATCTCCTTATTTATCCTTATTATGCCTCTTTTGGTTAGTTGGAATGTTCTATGTTGGAATGTACGTGGGCTAAACTCTGAAGCCAAACAGTTAGCACTTTCTAATGCGATCAACTCTAGTGGTTGCGCAGTTATTTGCTTGCAGGAAATGAAAAAACAATCTTTTGATAATGCTTTCATTAAATCTTGTTGCCCACGAAGATTTGATAAGTTTGATTTTGTCCCCTCCCGGGGCGTGTCAGGAGGAATTGCCAGCATTTGGAATAGTGCGGTTTTCTCGGCTACTACAGTGGCCTCTGAAGACTTTGCACTGGTAACTCGATTTCACTCTACCCAGTCGGCACAATCTTGGGCCTTAGTTAATGTGTATGGGCCCTGTCAAGGGGACCCCAGAAACAATTTCATTGCCTGGCTATTCTCACTTGATATACCTACTAATGAAGATTGGCTATTATGTGGAGATTTTGATTTCATTAGAGGCCCTGACAATCGTAACAAACCAGGTGGCCACTTTGGAGATATGATAACTTTTAATGATTTCATCAGATCACAAGCCTTAATTGAACTGCCCATCAAGGGAAGAACTTACACATGGAGCAACATGCAAACTAATCCCCTACTAGAGCAAATTGACTGGTTCTTCACTAGTAATCATTGGACCAGCTCCTACCAAACACGCTTGTTAAACCACTTGGCAGACCGGTCTCCGACAACATTCCTTGTGTCATCAATATTGAAACAAAAATCCCACGTTCCAAGATGTTCAGATTTGAATCTTATTGGATCCATCACACGGTGTTCTTAGAAACTGTGAAAGGGGCTTGGGCCATACATGTGAACTCTCCAAACATGGCGTCTAATCTCTGCAAAAAGCTCAAGCACCTTCGGCATGAACTAAAAAGTTGGAGTACAAACATTTCTAAGCTATCAATTGCTATTGAGAACACTAACAGGGCCCTTCTAGAAATTGATGGTTTGGAAAACAGGAGACTTCTCGCGACACCGGAAGCAAATTTCAGAACTATTCTCAAGAACCATTTATTAAGACTCCTGTCCTACCAAAAGCTATACTGGAAGAAACGCTGCACGGTTCGTTGGGTTCAATTCGGCGATGAAAATTCCAAAAAAATTCAAGCAATGGCGTCAGAATGATATCGCAGAAATAACATAGCCTCCCTCATGACTGAATCTGGCTTTTGTGCAGAGGATCATGCAAGCAAAGAAGCCATTATATTTCAGACTTTCAAAGATTGACTTGGCACGAAAACCAAGCATGACATGAAATTTGACTTGCCCAGAATCATCAAAAAGATTGCTGGCCTTGATGAACTCACAGTTCCATTTACCATGGCTGAAATTGACCAGGTGATCAAAACAATGCCAGCGGACCGGGCCCCGTGACCTGACGGTATTACAGGCATATTTCTGAAAACTTGTTGGGAAGTGATCAAGGAGGATTTCTAAGCTTTGCAACCAGTTCTTCGAGGGCAACCTCAACTTAGAGAGCGTTAATGAAGGACTAATCACTCTCATTCCAAAAGTTCAGGCGCCGTCAACAATTAATGAATACAGGCCCATCACACTACTTAATTGTTGTCTCAAGGTAATTACTAAGCTCCTGGCCAACCGTTTACAAAGACTCGTGCTCAAAATTGTGCACCGCAACCAATATGGTTTCCTCAAAGGGCGCACGATCCAAGACTGCCTGGCATGGGCCTTCGAGTACATCTACCAGTGCCAATCTTCCAAAAAAGAAATTGTCCTATTAAAACTAGATTTTGCTAAAGCCTTCGACACCATTGATCATGATTCAATGATTGAGATCATGAGAAACATGGGCTTTAACGATAAATGGCTTGGTTGGATTAAATGCATCTTTGCCTCGGGGAAATCTGCTGTCCTCCTGAATGGCGTATTGGGAAGACAATTTCATTGCAAATGTGGAGTCCGCCAAGGTGACCCTTTGTCCCCCCTAATCTTTGTCCTAGCCGCAGATTTATTACAAGCTGCTATTAATGATGCTTTTGCCAAAGACCTCATCAAGTTACCCTTCCCAGGCGCTACACAAAAAGATTACTCGGTCATTTAATATGCGGATGACATGATTCTTGCAATGCCAGCTTGTCCTCTATAGGCTACAACTATCAAAAATATTCTGTCGTACTACGCCACCTCTGTTGGACTCAAAATTAATTTCCATAAATCCACACTTGTCCCGATCAACTGTGATGAAGCACTCTATACCAACTTGGCGAATATTTTTGGATGTGTGGTGGGAAAGATGCATTTTACCTACCTAGGCCTTCCATTGGGGACTACTAAACCTACCATTCATGATCTCATACCTTTGGTATGTCGGCTAGAAAGAAGACTATCAGCAACACTTAATATGATCTCATATGGTGGCAAGTTATCACTACTCAACTCGGTCATTACCTTGCTCCTAATCTACGCCATGTGTACACTTAAACTCCCAGCAGGAATCGTTGAACTCCTTGACAAGATTCGCCGCAAATGTTTATGGACAAAGAAAACTGATCAAGGTGACAAGTGCACCTCACTTGCTGCTTGGGACATGGTTTGCAAACCAAAAAAATGTGGTGGTCTGGGAGTATTAAACCTGAAAATCCAGAACGAGGCCTTGCTTCTCAAGTTTCTTCATAAGTTCTACAACCACTAGGACCTGCCCTGGGTTGAGTTGATTAGGAACACCTACTACACCTCCAAGATACCCCATGCTGCCGATCCTTGTGGCTCCTTCTGGTGGCGAGATATCTCAAAGCTCATGCTCACTTATAGAGGAATCACGATGGTCAATGTGAATAATGGAGCAACCACTCTCTTCTGGAAAGATATGTGGCTGGGTGAGATCCTTGCCGAAACTCATCCACGTGCTTTCTCGTTTGCTAAAGATGAAGACATCTCTGTTCGCGCGTTCCTAGGGGCCACCAGTTTGCAGGAAACGTTTCATCTTCCACTATCGGAGCAAGCCCATGCAGAGACCATAAATCTGCAAAGCCTTACCTTGGACATTCAGTTGGCTGGCCTATCAACACACGATGATTGGACATATGTTTGGGGATCCACCCACTTCGCAGCCAACAAATTCTATGAGTTTTTGTTCAGAGATGTCCAAGCTCACCCTGCCTACTCATGGCTATGGAAGTCCAAAACAACTATGAAGATCAAAGTTTTTGGCTGGTTACTACTCTCTGACAGGCTAAACACCAGAAATATGCTCAAACGACGTTACTTTAACATTGGTTACACGTTTGGCTGCCTGCTTTGCCCAAAATGCATGGATGAAACGATGGAGCACCTTTTCTTTAAATGCCCTTTTAGCTTAAATTGTTGGGCCAAGCTTGGAATGCAAGGATCTACTCAAGGGAATAGGCTGGATTGGGTGGAATCAGCCAAGACATCATGGAATAGACCATTATTTGTGGAAATCATACTCCAGTCTGCTTGGAGTATTTGGAAGGAAAGGAACAACAAGAACTTCAGAGGAATTACTCCATCCACAAGCTCTTGGCTCTCTAGACTTAAAGAAGACTTGTCCCTCCTCACCTATAGGGTGGGAGATAAGAATAAACCCTTCTTGCTTTCATACTTAGCTACATTGTAACTTAGCCCTTTACCCTCCCCCACCCACAAAGTGGGATGGCCTTGTAACATACAAACCATGTACAGTTGCTGATTCTTTAATTTATTTGCAGTAGGAGCCTCTTGTCGGTGTCAAAACCGGCGGATCTCGGGTAGGGGGTCCCGAACTGTGCGTCTAGGCGGACGGTAACAGGAGACAAGGGACACGATGTTTTACCCAGGTTCGGGCCCTCTTGATGGAGGTAAAACCCTATGTCCTGCTTGATTGATATTGATGATGTGGGTATTACAAGAGTAGATCTACCACGAGATCAAGGAGGCTAAACCCTAGAAGCTAGCCTATGGTATGATTGTTCTTCGTCCTACGGACTAAAGCCATCCGGTTTATATAGACACCGGAGAGGGCTAGGGTTACACAGAGTCAGTTACAATGGTAGGAGATCTACATATCCGTATTGCCAAGCTTGCATTCCACGCCAAGGAAAGTCCCATCCGGACACGGGACGAAGTCTTCAATCTTGTATCTTCATAGTCTTGGAGTCCGGCCGATGATGATAGTTCGGCGCGCATGTTGTCTTCGGCATTGCAAGGCGGGTTCCTTCTCCGAATAATTTATAGAAGATTGTGAACACCAGGATAGTGTCCGGCTCTGCAAAATAAATTCCGCATACCACAGTAGAGAGAATAATATTTACACAAGTTCAATCTGCTGACGTTTTGGTGGCGTGACGTCACACCACTTCCAAGCCTTTACTCGAATCGTTTTTATTGTACCACCTCAGCGTGTTTAGCGAAGCGGTTTCCTTGGCACGTCTTGTCTAAGCAGAGATTGTGTTCCCCTTATTCCGGGATTCTCATAAATACGGACGTGGGTAACCCAACTGCGCCCGTTGCCACGCCCCCTCCATCGAAGGCGGGTTCCAAACGGTCACGGGGATGGCTCTTGGTATTCTTCCTATTTATAATGAGACCAAGGCCCGTTCTTTTTCTTCAATCCTCAATCGAATCCGCCGCCCCTCGCCCCAAGTTCCAACACCCAGGGCTCCAGATTCGGGTACCTTCGACCTTCGACAATGTCCGGCTCCGACCTATGAGGCCGGTGGATGCCCTCCTCCGTCACAGAAGAGGACGTGCTAAAGCTGAGAGACGCCAGGTACTTAACCTACGAGATTTCACATAGGTTGCCTACCCGAGGGCAAGTTATTCCTCCTCCCGAGCCTGCCGAGAGTGTCGTGTTCGTGTATCACCTCCGTCGGGGTTTAGGCTTCCCGATGGATCCCTTCACGAGGGGGCTCATGTTTTACTATGGGCTGGAATTCCATGACTTGGCTCCGGAGTCCATCCTCCACATCTCATCATTCATTATCGTCTGCGAAACCTTCCTCCGCACTACCCGTCACTTCGGCCTGTGGCTCAAAACCTTCAACGTGGAGCCGAAGATGATCGAGGGGCGTCAGGCAGAGTGCGGCGGGGCGGTTATAAGCAAGAGGGCCGATGCTCCATGGCCCAAGGGCTCTTTTCAGGAGGAGCTCGGTTTGTGACAACAGGAGTGGTTCTATATCACCGCTCCCAGGGGCAGCAGGCAGAGGCCGCCGCCCGTCTTTCGCCAGGGCCCTCCACAACGGCTGTCGTCATGGGTCAACAAGAGGCTCGACTGGGGGCCGTCCAAAGACATACCCCTGTTGCAGGGCCGGATTCAAAGCCTCCAGGAAAGGGAGATCAATCTGGTTGTAGTGGCACAGATTATGCTGATTAGGCGTCTCCTGCCCTGCAAACGTCGCCCCCTCCGCCTGTGGGAATTTAATTCGGAGGGGCCATGGGCTCTCCAACACTTCATGGGTTTGACGCCCGTGGAGATGTACAAACTTTTCTTCGGATCGCAAGAGATGCGTCCGGACATGACCGAGGATGCTGGCCTAAGCTGCAATCGCCCGGATACTCAAGTAAGTAGGAGTTAATTGCATAGGAGTACCACAATTGAGGCATTACATGCAGATTGGTACCATTTTTCGTAATTTTTACATGTCAGTACCAAGTTTGGGGCGAGCCGTTACAAAAAGGTCTAAATCACGTATAAATACGTATTAATAGTGTATCTAACTGACGGGCCTGCCTATCGGGTGCCTATGTGGCAGATTTTTTGCAGAAAACCCCCTAGCTTTGTATGTAATCACATAAATGCCCATTATTTCACGGTAAAAAAGGCTGCTGAGAGGGTTTTTTTTTCGTTCGCAAGTTTTTCAGAGATTAGTTTGAAAGTTTCCGGCATATTGAACAAATAAAGTATAAAAACGAAAAATCATGCGCCAGAAGGATTCAAACCCACGATCTGCGGTTCTGCAGCTACGCGTGCTAGCCAAGCCGCCAGGGCTTCACCCACGACGGTATGCAGGCGATATCTCTTTAATAACGGTTCGAAACGTTCGGCCGGCAGTTGGGCTTAGCGAGGCCTTAAACAGACGAGCTGGCGCTGGGCACTTTCTTAATGGGTCAGCCCACTCGTTGCGTCGTACCGAGTCGTTACTAAAATTCCACAAAAAATACGATGGATCGAGGAATCGAACTCGAGACCAGCGATCGAAAGGAACAGTTCTTTGCCAGTCGATCTATTGAGTGTAAATGTTATTTTTGGCCGCGCGAACATTTAAGAACTAAATGCAACGCTAGACAAAAGAAGTCGAAATTTAGACCGTTGTACATTTTTTAATATAATTTGAACATTTTTGTAATGTACAATGAACAAATTTTAATTACACATTACAATTTTTGTGAAATATACTGAACAATAAATAAATACACATTGAACATTTTCTGTGATATACGCTGAACCATTTTTACATATACATTGAAAATTTTTTAATGTATGTTGAACAACTTTTTGCTACACCTAGAACATTTTTGTGATATACACGGAACTATATTTATATACACATTGAACATTTTTGTGATCTATACTGATTTTTTTAATTATGAGCACATTTTTCAAAATGTGAACAAAATTTTAAAACCATGAAGAGTTTCGAAATCATGATCAAAATTTGGGATTTCAAAACATTTTCTTGAAAACAAAGTACAAAAATAAAAAAGGATAAAGGATAAAATAAAATAAACAGAAACAGAAACAGCAAAACAAAACAAGGGAAAAAGAAAAAAGAAAGAAACAGGAAAACCCGTTAAAAGAAAAAAAGAATAGAAAGAAATTTGGTTGAGGGACACTAGTGGGCCGGCCTGTAGGCAATAGTGGCTTGTGCGTCTCTCGTATATTAAGTGTAGAGCCTGGGTTTCACCAACCGCGTTGCTGTGGCTTTGTGGCTAGCGGGCGCAGCGCTACGACGGCAGGTCGCTGGTTCGAAACCTAGCGCGTGATATTTTTCGTTTCTGTTATTTGTTTGTTAAATAGGTATTTATGTGATTACATATGAAGCTAGGTGGTTTCCTGCAAAAAACCTGCCACATAGGCACCTGATAGGCGGGACCCTTCGGTCAGATACACTGTCAATACGTGTTTATACGCGATTTAGACCTTTTTGTGACGACTCGCCCCAAACTTGGTACTGACACGTAAAAATTACGAAAAGTGGTACCAATCTGCATGTAATGCTTCAATTGTGGTACTTCTGTACAATTAACTCAGTAAGTAGCCCTGTGTCCGGACACATTGTCCATATATTTATCATGGGTTTGCCTTTTAACCAGCTATCCCTTGGACATGAGTGGATAACGCAAGCAAAACTGATACGGTGTCCGGCCCCCTCCCTGAGATCACGCCGGATCCCGTGTTAATCAAAATGTTGGAGGTTGCACCTTCGGAGGAGGGAGAAGGGGGGCACAGGGAAACTACCACCTCTGCCAAGGAGGCTTTCAGAAAGGGGGGAATCGAGAGTCCCTCCTTCCAGGGGGAGAAGAGGACCGCTTCCGGAGACCCGGAGGCCAAGGCCTCAAAGCGGGGAAAGAAATCTGCATCGGAAGGTCCTGTGCCGGGAAGAGCCCCGGCTGCACTGTCTCCTCAGAGAAATCATCCCTCCAGCGAGCTGTAAGTAAAAAGGGGGAATTTTGTAATAGGGGACACCCCTGCTTTATTTCTAAGGGTAACCGAAGTTTTCACCTTGTAGTTCGGATCTCAGCCCATCTCAGCAGAGCTCATCTTCGGGGGACCTTCGTCCGGAGATGATGGAGAGCGAAACGCCTCCATCTGCCGCCCCGTCGGGCGGGGCGGACGACCCTGAGGTGTCGTCACGGAGGGTCTCCCCGAATCCGGTGGGGCCGGGGAGTTCGGCACCCACTGAGGTACGGCCGGTGGAGCTGCAGGATTTGCTCAAGAGGGCGTCTATTTCAGAAGATCACCGCACATTAATGAATATGGTGATTGAAAGGATCTCATCCGCCGAGAGCGGGTTGCATGAGGCCGTCGGAAGTTTGCTGACGGGGCTTGAGGTACGCAAAAAATGACATACCTTTTAACAGTTTTGCACATGGAGCGCGCCCTGTATAGATAGTAGCCCCTGAGACTTGGTATGCTGTCGAAAGCGACCGCGTACCGAGGATCATAATCTTAGTTATAGAATGTCGCCTTTTCTATGCAGGTGGCGGAACGTTCGGTGGCCATCCGGACTGATGGAGTTGCCGAGCTGAAGCGGCAACTTGACGTTGCGGATGCGGACATCGCGCTGGTCAATAAACGACTTAACGAGTCGCAAGGTAGGTGGTTGCTCCGCGGTCACCTAGTAAGGGAGCTAATGCCCGTTCATTACAATTTGTATGCTTGATGCAGATGGTGCTGCTGCTGTGGAAGACCTTCGGGCAGAGCTCGCTCGAGCCAAGGAGCAAGCCAGGAAAGGTGATGCGGCTGCCTCGAAGGCAGTGGAAGAGCTAAAAGCCGAAAAGGCTGCTCACTGCTGAAGCAGGGAGGAGATGGCCGGAATGGCCGTGAAATTAAAAGATGCTACCGACCGCTATGAGGTTCTTGAAAGAGAACGCCGAGTGGAGCGAGAGGGCCTGAAGAAGGCCGCCGCCGAAGCCAAGGATGCCCGTAGTGTGATGCGGGCTATGAAGGAGGAACTGCGTCAAGCCGGATACATTGCGGCTGGAAAGCCCTTTCTGCTGCGTAGGATGTTCACGGATCCGAAGTATGCTCAGTTGGGCCAATTGTGTGGTGCGGAGGATCCTTATCTGGATTTGGCGGCGAGTGCGGCGGACGCAGTCGTGCACTTTCGAAGCTAGAAGGATCACGAAATGGAAGAGCTTTTCTGGTCTCAATTTCATAGTCCGGAGCGTCCACTTCCGTTGACTGATCGGCTGGCTGAGTGGGCTGAGCTGAATAGATTGTCCGGACTTGCCATGACGGATGTGGTCGCTCATCTGTGGCCGGAAAGGCCCAAGCCTGATAGTTATTTTGGCTTGTTGCAGCAATTCCTTGGGGCGGTGCCGCATATCAAGGCGATGAAGCGGTCGACATGCATAGAAGGTGCACGGATGGCTGTCGCCCGTGTTAAGACATACTGGGCGGAGATGGATGCCACCGTTGTTGCATCCCGGGGTTCGGACAAAGGCCGATTACCCGCCGAGCACTATTTTGAGGAAGTCCTGCAGGGCGCTCATTTAATAGAGTCGCAGTGCTCGAAAAATGTTATGTTCAAATGACGTGTATGATTTGTGAGATCATGTTTATAATGCAATAGCTTTTTATACTTGTGCGTTCAAGTATTGAACTATCTCCTGTGCGGCCGTATATGTATATATAACCTAAAAGATGGCAGTCTTTGGCTTCAGCCCCCATGCACATGGTGTGGGGGTGTTTGCAAAAAGAAAAGCGCTTTTTCACACTTAATCCAACGTCTTGGTCCTTTGAAGGAGGTGATAGCGTAGCAAACTAGGCAATCGGACTATAATGCTTTATCACTTTCACTTAGCCATAGGAGCTCGAAGGTGGGGCTACTATATAGCCCCTAGAGGCACCGCGCTTCTCCGAACTCGGGGCACGTATGTGCCTGACCGGGAAGCGGTCCTTCGTCAAAGCGGAGGAATTCTAAACAATCCAGTGGTCGATCGAGTGGTTGACCAGTTTCTTGCTATATCATGACAGTCAGTTTTCGGCTTTCTCTACTGAGGTGCTCGCCCGGCCGAACTGGGGCACAATCGCAGTAGTTCTCCTGGTGCCGCGTTAGCCGATGGTGCGAAACGTAAGGCAGCAAAACACAGGAGCCGGGCAAACCCAACATTTGACCAAAGACATGATTCAGAGCTGATGCATATAAGGCCTAACTCGAGACGCCGAGCACTCCCTGAGGTGTTCAGTCTTTATGATACCGGGTAGAACAATGCCCTAAGCCCCTAGTGTCCAGGTACGGGCGGGAACTTCTGACGCGGCCGATGCCAAAACGCCAGCCTCCTCCTCGGTTATGGTAAGAAACCGGGAGATGTGTATCAACAAGAGACAGTAAGAAAGGTTTACGCAGGGTCTTAATCTGAAAAGAATCCTTGTAACGGGTCCCTGCTGCACGTCTGCGCCTGTGTCTCCTTTGTGCCGTATCCTGGACGGGTGTAGCACGCGCTTCATCTGTAAAGGAGAAGAACTTAGTTTGGAAAAAATATCGTGCAAGAGGTGTAATTAAAATAGATTATGATGAATTTGAGCTTTATTGGCTCTCATTGTTTATACGTGCAGCCCCTTGTAAAGGGGTATGCGGCGGTGAAGCCCCTTGTTTATTTATGCCGGACTCGCCTAACCGTGTCCAAGGTCTGAATGACCTGTTTTTAGGGCTTTGACCAGCAAGGTCGGCTTAGTGTGCGGCTGTCAACGCAGTCTTACTTTTCCCGTGGTCGAGGAACACTCAGATTTACTCTTTGCTGAGATTATGCCGTATGGACCAGGCAATTTAAGTGTAAGAGGCGCGTAATGCGGTATTGCGTTAAAGCGGGCGAATGCTTCGCGTCCCAGTAGTGCTTGATAGCTACTTTTGAATGGGGCGATATGGAAAATGAGCTTTTCGCGACGGAGGTTGTCGGATGAACCGAACACGACCTCTAGTGGTACAGAGCCTGTACATTTGGAGTAAAGGCCAGGCGTCACTCCTTTGAAGGAAGTGCTGCTATGGTGAATTTCGGTAGGGTCTATCCCCATTCTGCGGACGGTGTCCTGGTATAGCAGGTGCCGTACTATGTTTCTGTGTTATCATATGAAGCGAGTTTACTGTTTTGACTTCTAGTGGGAAAGTCTTCTGTTTTCCGGCGTGCTGCTTGTGGGGTTCGTCGTCTTCGCTTGGTGTGTCGAACCCCTTGCGTTCGGCGTTAAGTCGGCCGGACTGCTTGAAGACCCAACAATCTCTGTGGGTATAGTTTGCAGGCTTCCCGGGGGTACTATGTATTTGACATACCCTATCCAAAATTTTGTATAGGTTGGATAGCTCATCACTGTTGTCCTTGAGGGGCAGTGTTTTATTATTCGGCCGAGAGCTTTTGAATCCGGCGTTGACCGCCGTGCTATTTGGGCCATTTTCCTTATTCCGACGCTGATCTTTTCTGCGTCGTGATTTCCTATTTCCATCCCTGACTTCGGATATACTCGGGTCGCTGGTGCTGCATCTAGCCAGCCAGCTGTCTTCCCCCGCGCAAAAGCGGGTCATGAGGCTTGTTAGTGCGGCCATTGTTCTTGGTTTTTCCTAGCCGAGATGTCTGGCGAGCCATTCGTCTCGGACGTTGTGTTTAAAGGCTGCTAAGGCTTCGGCGTTCGGACAGTCGACTATTTGGTTCTTTTTGGTGAGGAACCTGTTCCAGAATTTTTGTGCTGACTCTCTGGGCTGTTGAGTTATGTGACTTAAATCGTCTACATCCGGAGGGCGGTCCTGAAAATTTGCTCGAAACGCATCCTCGAGCTCCTCCCAACTTCCAATGGTATTTTCTGGGAGGCTTTTGAGCCAATGCCGAGCTGGCCCTTTGAGCTTGAGGGGTAGGTATTTTATGGCATGGAGATCGTCTCCTCTGGCCATATGTATGTGTAGGATATAATCCTCAATCCAGACTCCGGGGTCTGTTGTTCCGTCATATGCCTCTATGTTGACGGGTTTGAATCCCGCTGGAAATTAATGGTCCAGTACCTCATCGGTGAAACATAGTGGGTGTGCAGCGACCCTGTATTTAGGTGTGCCGTTGTCTTCAAACACTCGGCGGGTTGTATTGCTCCCTGGAGTCTTCTTTTTTGGCCCGTAGATGGACCTAACCGGGCCATCTTTTTTGCGAGGATCTTTATGTGGATCGTGTGCCGGTTTGTGTGCGGCGCCCCTTGCCGCTCTTAGCCTGTCATCTGGTCGTCTATCCGGCCAGGCGGCGTCTTTGTTTTTTGACTGTGGGGGCTCTACGGCCTCCTCGTCAAATTCGGGCAACAACTTGCGCTTCGGGTAGCTCTTCGCCTGGTGACTATTGCCGTATTTATCTGCGGTATTGAGTACTTTGCTCCATCTCATTTTGAGTGCATCCTCCGCTGTTTTGAGCTTCCGCTTTTGCTTCTTCAGACTTCTTGCAGTGGCAATGAGCCTTTTATGAAGGTTCTTATGCTCCGGTGGTTTGTCGGGCGTGAGATCGTCTGGACTGTTGTTTTCGCCGGGGATGGGTTGCTTGTCCGATCCATCCTATTCGGATGGTTGCTTGGTGGCATGTTCGTCGTCCACCGCTTCACCCTGCTCTAAGGCTGGGTCAGTATGGGTGTCGTTGCTATCGAGGCGGGACTTCGGGCGGCGCTTGTGTCGCTGTTTTGGTTGTTTGTTGGGGGAGTTGTCCTTCGCCACGTCCCGTTGTTCCTCGTTGTCGCTTCCTTTTGGTGTATCCACCATGTATATGTCATATGATGAGGTGGCTTTCCAGTGCCCAGTAGGCGCTGGTTCTTGGTCGTCTCCGGCACCGTCGTCCATACCGTCGATGTCTTCGGAGTCGAAGTCTAGCATGTCGGTTAGATCGTCGACAGTGGCTACTAAGTGGGTGGTGGGTGGGCTTTGAATTTCTTTGTCGTCCGCATCCCAACCGTCCTGACCGTAGTCCGGCCAGGGCTCTCCTGATAACGAGAGATACTTTAGCAAACTCAAGATGTCGCCGAAAGGTGAGTGTTGAAAGATGTCCGCAACGGCGAACTTCATGACCGGTGCCCAATCGGATTCGATTGGAGGGGCGCGGGAGGTTCGGAGTTCGGCGAGGAGTCTGGCACCTCGGAGCCACGAGCTTCGTGAGGAACAAGGTCAGTGTTCGGCTCTATCGCTGTAGAGGTTGCAGCCCCCGAGGCGGTGTCTAGCCACCCGTCCTCGATCTGAGCAGTCGGCTCCGAATTGAAGATCGGAGCGGACTCGTGGGCGGCCTCCAGGGTACTGTCCGGCTGCAGAGCTAAATCATGCCCGTCGTGACAGTGCGGCGCGCTCGGCTGTGGCTCGAATCCATCGAAGATCAAGTCCCCGCGGATGTCAGCTGTGAAGTTCAAACTTCCAAATCTGACCTAACGGCCAGGGGCGTAGCTTTTGATCTGCTCCAGATGGCCAAGCGAATTGGCCCGCAGTGCAAAGCCGCCGAATACGAAGATCTGTCCGGGGAGGAAGGTCTCACCCCGAACTGCGTCGTTGTTGATGATCGAAGAAGCCATCGAGCCTATCGGTGACGGCACAGAGGAACTCTCAATGAAAGCACCAATGTCGGTGTCAAAACTGGCGGATCTCGGGTAGGGGGTCCCGAACTGTGCGTCTAGGCAGATGGTAACAGGAGACAAGGGACACGATGTTTTACCCAGGTTCGGGCCCTCTTGATGGATCTAAAACCCTACGTCCTGCTTAATTGATATTGATGATGTGGGTATTACAAGAGTAGATCTACCACTAGATCAAGGAGGCTAAACCCTAGAAGCTAGCCTATGGTATGATTGTTCTTTGTCCTACGGACTAAAGCCATCCGGTTTATATAGACACTGGAGAGGGCTAGGGTTACACAGAGTCGGTTACAATGGTAGGAGATCTACATATCCGTATTGCCAAGCTTGCCTTCCACGCCAAGGAAAGTCCCATCCGGACACGGGACAAAGTCTTCAATCTTGTATCTTCATAGTCTTGGAGTCCGGCCGATGATGATAGTTCGGCTATCCGGACACCCCCCAGTCCAGGACTCCCTCACCTCTCCTACTGTTTCAGCGGTTCAAAAAAAATTCTCTGAGTTCCTCTTCTATAGCAACGACATCCTCAGTGATCATCTCTCCCCATGCCCCCCGGTATCGTCTTCAGTGTCAGATCGACCAGCCTCTTCGCCTGCATACACACAACATGGTTGGCACGAAATGCATCTCTTCCCAGCATCACTTCCCTAGAAGTTGGCACCCCTCATCTGCAGCCATTTGTGTGCCTATTTTTCTAAAAGGGAAGACAGTCACACTTCCTAGCATGATAATTAGCAATCTTCAAATATCATAATAGAAAACATATGGACGAAATTAGTTCTTCATGTGAGTGTATGGACAAAGTTGTGGCTACCTGAGTATGAAAACACGATGACACCCACAAAAGCTTGTGTCTAGGGAAGGTCCCACAGTCTAGCATATTCATCAACCCTGGTGAATTGAATGATTAAACAATTTGTGTCCATATTCTTATTAAGTGCAACTAATCATCACAAAAAAAAGGTTAAATGGAATATTATGATCTAGCACTCAGTAAAATATATATGGTCATCAGCTGTGCAAAAGTTAGTTCATCGATTAGCATCAAGAAAAACAAAACAAAGGTATTTTCCTTTCTGATGAAGTCAAATACACACAGAAAAAATAAACAACAAAATATGCTTGGCAGTGCCATTGATTTCGTGAAACCAATAGTCAAGCAACTCCATGCAAGGTTGGCACATTGGGTACCATATGTAAGTGAGTGAAATGTGGATAAGCATGTCCTCACAGTACCATTGACTAAATCATTTCTCTTGGATCCTATCATTACTAGTAGAATGCCCGCTTGTTTGCCTCAGCTGCAAGTACAAAAGTATGCACACCATTAATGAACTGGGGAGAGCATCGGTCATCGTACATCCATTGTCGGCTCATCTTCATTACGCTGCACCAAAAAGATCAAATTAATACAAGTTCATACATAAAGTTCATACAACACTTATTCTCATAAAACAACATACATATAACTCTCTAGGTAAAGCATTTAAATGCAACAACAAATGCGATCAAGATCGCAATTAAGGTAACAATTGATGCAACAACATAATGATACCAAGCCTCACTATCGATGGTATATTTTCTAATCTTTCTAATCTTCAAGCGCATTTTCTCCATCTCGATCTTGTGATCATAGACGGCATCGGCAACATGCAAATCCAATTCCATCTTCTCCCCCTCAATTTTTTTCAATTTTTCTTTTAAATACTCGTTTTCTTTTTCAACTAAATTTAACCTCTCGACAATAGGGTTGGTTGGAGTTTGTGGTTCACATACCTCCTAGATAAAAATATCTATGTCAACTTGATGGGCATAATTTGTCATAAACATGAAATGCAACAAATAGTTATAAAAGAGAATATACCACATCCGAATCATAACCCGGACGAGGGCCGATGGGGACGGATATCAAAACCATGGCACTATATATAACAAACAACGTACGGGTAAGATAATTATACAAGTAACTATATATCTATATCACATAAACATGATTCTTTTATATGAAAAAGATAAGAACAAGAGGCTCACTGGAAGGTGGAGCCGGCGACGGGTCGGTGCGGGCGATCGATGGTGGTTAGGATGGAGACGGGAAGGCACTAAGTAAACCACACCTACATATGCAAACTAAGAGTTATTTTGACCTCAAATTGCATGTAAATCAGATACTAACACATATAATTCCTCCCAAAATAAAACCCACAAATCACTATACTTATAGAGCACTGCAAGAGCTAATCTAGCAATGAGAGATGGAAGGACAAAGTTGCTAACCTTTGTGATCACTTGGATGGATGGGGTGACTGCAAATCTTCCCAAATTTTGGCAAAAAAGAAGTATGAGCTCGAGAGGAAGAGGAAGAACACAGAGGAGAGGAAAGGCGAAGAACAGAGCGCTCGGGATGAACGAAGGGGTTTATATAGGAAGACCTTTAGTACCGGTTTGTTAGACGAACCAGGACTAAAGGTGCATTTCTAGTCCCGGTTCATGGCATGAACCGGTACTAGAGGTGCTGGTGGGGCCCCAGCCTGACAAAAGCCTGCCACCACCTAATGTGAGCCGCCCGCCTAGCCGTTGCAGCCGACACTAATGGTCATATTAGTGCCGGTTCAAATACAAACCGGGCCTAATGAGCTTCACATTAGGCCCTTTTTCTACTAGTGTCAGTAGATTTAAAAAAAACTATGTTTTGTAGGACTTGAACCCATGACAACTGGGTAAGGTATCGGAATCCAAAACAGCACACCATAAAATGATTTATGTATCAAAATACAGCCTAACTTATATATATCTGCACAGAACCGTGTGAAATATCTATATATAATAAGTGGATTTCAGAGAATACAAAAGTGAATCATCTGCAGGTAGACGGCACCGTGGTCAATTGCCGATCTCCGTCGCGTGATGGACAAGTCACATAAGACAAACCAGAAGGGAAGGGAACGCTATGATCTAGGAACAAACAGTAGTCGATGCAACAGAAGGAAAGAAATCGCGTGATTGGAAAACGATCGGATGGGATCTTCAGTCTTTTCTCCTGATTCTACGTGAATATATACAATTTGAGGTGCATATTCTTTTCAGTCCAACGCCCTTAGCATGGGTTGTGAATAAGAACCCAACCAATTTACAGATAGATCCTTAAAAAAATAGCTAATTCATAAGCGGTCAAAGGAACGATGACATGGCATCCACATGGCCGGGTTTTTCCCTCTCGGGCCAGTTTTGGCCTTATTCGATCAAATTAACGAGTTTACGGACTATATTCTATCAGTTCCTGAGTTATAGGCTTAAAATGTGTAATCGGTTTGAGTTTATGGGCTGGTGGTACATTTCACTCTTTATTTGGACACTCATACCGAATGTGCATAAACATTCCAAATGTATACCAATTCTCCCAAAGACCAGGACAAAGATTTGGTGCATGGTTCCATTTACATATTGGGCATCTCCTTGGCATGCTCCCAAAGGATTGCCTATGACTTGCTCTAGGCGACAATCGGTTCTAACATTCCTACTAGAACATAAAAGATGTTGCCACGCCCACCCATCTCAATGCAAGTATATTAAAATTATTTTCAAAACTGAATAGTATAAGTATCTAGCATTCAAATTACAATGCTTCATTACTGGTTGCAACTCGTCATCGTGCCGGTTGCAGTACCGGGCGCCTCTGGTTGTAGTTGCTAAGGCTCGCCGCCATGTTAGGTTGCACCACTAAGTTCCTCTGGTTCCAGCTTTTTTTGTGTCGGTTGCAACACTGAGCCTCTCCAATTCTAGCCCTCCGTCGTGCCGGGCGCCTCACCAAACGCCTTTGGCCACATACTTTGCAATCATTGGTGTCATGAGCTCAGCTGACCACAGTCAACGGGTTGGCACCAAGTTCTGCCTCCGCTCGTAACATGACCTCTTACTACTTGCCACACATGTGTTCGCCGTCCTTGAAGCACCGCACAGCCGACCGACCACTATGTAGAAGCCGAAAAAGGACACAACGCTCCATACAATTTGTCCATTGAAGTTGGCAGCATTCTCGAGCATTATGTTCCACCGAAGAGAATGCGAGAGTGAAGGACATGTTGTAGCTTTTCCTTGTCATACGGAAATGACATGATGATACATAACAGGAGCGGTGTACAGAAGTACTCCATGCGAATGCATTACTTCCAGGTCCAAATAGTAGAAAAAAACATCAGAGGGAAAAAAGGCTAGCCTTAAACCATACTTTTGGTGCCCAATACAAACGAGCTAGTGAGCAAGGAACATTTGATTCAGAATTCGTTTGAGTGGAAGGAAATGAATGATTTGGTGCATGTTCGATTGGAATGAAGAGAAATAATTAAAAATTATAAATTTCACGATAGTCCATCCAGAAGGAAAATTTCCATCCGTATCATTCGAAGGACGGAAAATAAACGATGCATTAGTCTTAGCGGAAGGAAAACACTGATGTTGCTACAAAATTTTGGCCCCCAAGCACACAAAAGGGAGCAAGGAAACCAATCCTCGGCAAGGAATTAAATAAATACTAGGAAATTACACGTGCGTTGCAATGGGATACACGATTAAAACACTATCGTGGCGGCAAAATTGTCATATCGTGGAAGTAACCGCTACCATAGCACTGTCAATGAATCGTCGCGGCAGAAAATCATTAGTTCTCGGCATATTCATTTAGTTCCATATGTTAATAACCCCATCTTTAAAATATTATATATGTATCATATCAAAATGTCCATGCATATAGTTATAACAAAATCCGAGAAACAATAGTATGTATACATTATTACAACAACCATTTTTTGTCCATAAATAATCCAGTTAGTCAATAATTACATTATGTGTTGCAGATCTAAATAAATATCGATAACTTTTGTAGTCAGGGTACAACGAGTGTGCACACCATTTCATTATATACTTCTAAAGCCTATTCAAGAAATGAGCAAAACTAAATTCTTTTGTATCTCGTATGTAAATCTCTCACGAACACTTCTCAGAAAAATCCATACAACGAAAATGTCTCGCTTTCAATTATTCCCATTAAACTCTCTCTCTCTCTCTCTCTCTCTCTCTCTCTCTCTCGTATTTATCTCCCATGAAATCTCTCTCTCTCTCCCTCTCTCTTGATAGTATTTGTCTCCCATGAAAATCTCTCTCCCTCTCTCATGTGAAAGTATTTTCTCGCCCATGAAAATCTCTCTATTTCTCTCTTTCTCTCTTTCTTAGTTACAACCGTGAAAATCTCGCTTTCCCTATACCCCAGTGCTCTCTCTCTCTCTCTCTCTCTGTGTCTCTCTCTCTCTCTCTCTGTGTGTGTCTTTGATGGAGACAATCGCATAGCCATGGCGTTGTGTTGTCGTTATGGAGATCGCACAAGCTATAGATATGGATGCATGGTTGTATACACGAATACGAAACTAATTGCCATTAGAATGAAATGTTAGTAAAAAAATTCTACCATAGTTGAATAAAATAAAAAGGAAGAATCCACTAATGGGTCATGATCTCAAAAATATAGGTGCGCCAACGAAGAACATGTTGGGCATTAATGGTCCAATGACCCACAACGGCAAGAGGTAATTAAGGAGGGCATCCCAAAAATCTTCAAACCCTAGGCACCAAAGAAGTCGAGCAAGAGGCATAAAAGATCATATTCTCACGCTGGAAAAACGAAGGCATCGCTGTGCTCCAATGCCACCTGGGCCCACTGCCAATACTATCCTGGTTGTCGCTTGATCTACCGCGTGATGCCATAAGAGAAGAACCAATGTGTGACGCCCCCGATTCAATCGTACACTAATCATGCACGCAAACGTGTACGATCAAGATCAGGGACTCACGGGAAGACATCACAACACAACTCTAAAACCATAAATAAGTCATACAAGTATAATAATACAAGCCAGGGGCCTCGAGGGCTCGAATACAAGTGCTCGATCATAGACGGGTCAGCGGAAGCAACAATATCTGAGTACAAACATAAGTTAAACAAGTTGCCATAAGATGGCTAGCACAAACTGGGATACAGATCGAAAGAGGCACAGGCCTCCTGCCTGGGATCCTCCTAACTACTTCTGATCGTCGTCAGCAGCCTGCACGTAGCAGAAGGCACCTCCAGTGTAGTAGGAATCATCGTCGACGGTGGCGACTGGCTCCTGGACTCCAGCATCTGGTTGCGACAACCAGAAAGAAAGGAAAGGGGGAAAAGGGGGGAGAAAGCAACCGTGAGTACTCATCCAAAGTACTCGCAAGCAAGGAACTACACTATATATGCATGGGTATATGTGTAAAAAGGCAATATCGGTGGACTGAACTGCAGAATGCCAGAATAAGAGGGGGATAGCTAGCCCTATTGAAGACTACGCTTCTGGCAGCCTCCGTCTTGCAGCATGTAGAAGAGAGTAGACTGAAGTCCTCCAAGTAGCATCTCCAAGTAACATCGCATAGCATAATCCTACCCAGCGATCCTCCCCTCGTCGCCCTGTGGAAAAGCGATCACCGGGTTGTATCTGGCACTTAGAAGGGTGTGTTTTATTAAGTATCCGATTCTAGTTGTCATAAGGTCAAGGTACAACTCCAAGTCGTCCTGTTACCGAAGATCACGGCTATTTGAATAGATTAACTTCCCTGCAGGGGTGCACCACATAACCCAACACGCTCGATCCCATTTGGCCGGACACACTTTCCTGGGTCATGCCCGGCCTCGGAAAATCAACACGTCGCAGCCCCACTAGGCACAATAGAGAGGTCAGCATGCCGGTCTAAATCCTATGTGCACAGGGGTCTAGGCCCATCACCCATTGCACACCTACACGTTGCGAGGGCGGTCGGAAGCAGACCTAGCCTCTCTTATACAAGAGTAGGCGTTCCAGTCCAATCCGGCGCGCGCCGCTCCGTCGCTGGCGTCAAGAAGGCTTCGGCTGATACCACGACATCGAGTGCCCATAACTGTTCCCGCGTAGTTGGTTAGTGCGTATAGGCCAGTGGCCAGACTCAGATCAAATACCAAGATCTCGTTAAGCATGTTATTATGAAATAACCGCGGACGCCAACCAGGGCCAGGCCCACCTCTCGGCTAGGTGGTCTCAACCTGCCCTGTCGCAACGCCACATAGTAACAGTCGGGGGCCGTCGGGAACCCAGGCCCACCTCTACCGGGATGGAACCACCTGTCCTTCCAGCCCCCACATCGGAATCACTTGCGGGTACTCAACGAGCTGACCCGACTTCAGTCATCATCTGTATAGTATGTATATATGAATAGTATATACCCGTGATCACCTCCCAAGTGATCACGGCCCAATAGTATAGCAAGGCAGACTGACAAGAATGTAGGGCCAATGATGATAAACTAGCATCCTATACTAAGCATTTAGGATTGCGGGTAAGGTATCAATGACTGTAGCAACAATGACAGGCTATGCAACAGAATAGGAGTAACCGAACAGTAACATGCTACACTACTCTAATGCAA
>NC_057813.1:753678247-753679534 GCF_018294505.1 Triticum aestivum | reverse complement strand
ATAAACTAGCATCCTATACTAAGCATTTAGGATTGCGGGTAAGGTATCAATGACTGTAGCAACAATGACAGGCTATGCAACAGAATAGGAGTAACCGAACAGTAACATGCTACACTACTCTAATACAAGCAGTATAGAGAAGAATAGGCGATATCTGGTGATCAGGGGGGGGGGGGTTTCCTGGTTGCTCTGGCAAGAAGGACGAGTCACCAACACCGTAGTCGAACTGGGGGTCGCCGGCAGTCTCGGGGTCTATCGGAAAGAAGTAACGGTGAGGGAACACAATAAATAACAGAGTAATCAAAGCATCACAAAGCATAAGAAGACAATACGCGGTGTTCGGTGTGCCCTAACGCGGTAGTAGGTGATACCGGTGAAGGGGGAAACATCCGGGAAAGTATCCCTGGTGTTTCGCGTTTTTGGACAGATAAACCGGAGGGGGAAAGTTGCGAGTTCGATAGGTTAGGGATGTGTGGCGGACGAACGGGCTGTATATCCGGATTCGTCTCGTCGTTTTGAGCAACTTTCATGTTGAAAATAATTTAATCCGAGTTACGGATTAAAAGTTATGATTTTCTAAAGATTTTATGAATTTCTGGAATTTAATTAATTATTTAAATTAATTCGGAAAATGGATTAATGACATCAGCATGAGGTCATGCTGACATCAGCAGTCAACAGAGTTGATTGGTCAACCTGACATGTGGGTCCTGCATGCCATAGGCTAAGACTAACTAATCAGGTTTAGTTAGTCTAACTAAATGATTAGGTTAATCTAAACAAGATTTATTAAGTTAATTAATTAATTAATTAATTCAATTATTATTAATTTTATTTTATATATTATTTTTCTTATTTTTTTGTAAACGTTCTGGGGCGGGGCCCCACATGCCTGTGGCCCCAAGGGGCCAATCGGGCGCCGATAGCGGGCGGGGGCGTCTGACGCGCCCGAGCGGGCGCACGCCCAGTATGGGCGAACCCGGCAGGGCACCGGCGCAGGGGAGGTCAGTGGCCATGGCGAGGCCATTGCTGGAGCAGGGTCCGGCCGGCGGGCGGCGACGGGACTACAGAGGCGGGGCGGAGTGCAGTGGCCGGACGCGGCCACGGCGGGCGCGCGCGGGCAGGCGAGTAGGGCCGTGGGGAGCAGCGGTGCTCGGCGGGAGTGGCGGTGGTGAGCACGAGCGACCGTGGGGAGGAGCAACGGCCGGGGTCGGCGCGCGCGGCCATGGCGGGGCTCGCGTGGTCGCGGGTGAGGGAGAGAGAGGAGGGGCGCGTGCTCACATCGAG
>NC_057813.1:753673250-753677699 GCF_018294505.1 Triticum aestivum | reverse complement strand
CGGCGGGGACGAGCTGGGGCATCGGCGTCAGGTGCCCCATTCCCGATCCAGATTCGGGGGGAGCAGAGGGGGAGTGGGATCGTGGGGGTGGGGAGTGAGGTGGGTCGTGGTTTAGGGTTTCCTCCCTGGTGGGGATATGGAGGGAGTGGGTCAGCCGGCTGGGCCTTTGCCCAGTTGGGCTGGCTAGCTGGGCCACAAATGGCCCAGTGGGGGGGGGGCCTCTTTTTATTTTTAGTTAGATTTGTCTTTTCCTTTTATTTATTTATTTATTTCATTTTTTTGTTTTATTTCATTTTAATATATTTAGACATTTTCAAAAAGGGTGTTCGTTGCACTATAATCACCTAGGCATTTAACTGCACACTCCGAATATTTTAGTTTAATATTTTGAAAACTTTGTCGTTTGACATTAATTTGAAGTTGAATTTGAAAAAGTTTCGAATCATTGCGAGGTTAGCAACAGTAATAGTGGAGACGTGGCATCATTAACAGAGGTTACTGTAGCTTGATTATCCGGGCGTCACAATTCTCCTCCACTACAAGAAATCTCGTCCCGAGATTTAAGAGGGGGACTAAGGGGAAAATTTTGGTTACGAAATTCTAACGGGTCTTCTCGTCTTTGGTTGCTCTTCTCGAAGAGGTCGATCCGTTACATTGACATCTTTATTTCTGTGCTTCAGGTCATCATGGTGAAGTCGTCCTTTTCTTCGGGAACTCCAACGTACTTACAAATAGGTAAGGGGCAGCTCGGCTACGACAGAATGCTTATGAGGGAGACAATCTGGGGTTAACCCATGAATGAGCATAAGAGTATCTCTCGAGCTGAACCAATAAAATATGTCGAGGGTAAGGTACGAAGGTACAATAAGAGGTTCCAAGCGGATAGATAGTTGCTCGAAGTCTGAACCGGAGTGAGAAAGGGGTTCAGAGCAACGAGAGTAAGTATTGCGTTTGATACCAGAATAGAGCATTAGGAAGGTGGCCCATGAATTAAATACGAAGCCAAGCGTGGGAAATAACCATTAGTAACAGGGCTGTACAGGAGAGTCAGGTTTTGATCCTGTGGAACTGTGGGTTATGGGCCCACCATGTGGTTAAAAGTAGGAAGGGTGTTGACTCTTGCACGGTCATGATAGCAAGACATGTCACAGGGTAGCTGTAACACCCACGATGCGGCTATATCTCCCACGTGTCGAAGCACGACTTAGAGGCATAACCGCATGGTCGTTTTGTCGCAAGAAGGGTCATCTTCACACAATCCCATGTAATGAACAAGAATGGGATAAAGGGAGTTGGCTTACAATCGCCACTTCACACAATACATAATTAAGATCATACATCA
This sequence comes from Triticum aestivum, assembly GCF_018294505.1. NCBI lineage: Eukaryota > Viridiplantae > Streptophyta > Magnoliopsida > Poales > Poaceae > Triticum > Triticum aestivum. The sequence goes on along the minus strand of NC_057813.1, from coordinate 753,676,357 downwards.
TTCAAATACACTCATAGACCGGCTACGGTCAAATTCAAATGAAAATAAGACAACCCCAAATGCTAGATCCCCGATCGTCCCGACTGGGCACCTCTACTGATCATCTGGAAACGATACATAGTAACGGACAAGGTCCTCGTCAAACTCCCACTTGAGCTCGGTTGTGCCATCTGCGTTGGTATCCACGGCACCTGCATCTGTTTTGGTAGAATCTGTGAGTCACGAGGACTCAGCAATCTCACACCCGCGAGATCAAGACTATTTAAGCTCATAGGTAGGAAAAGGGGTAATATGGTGGAGCTGCGGCAAGCACTAAGCATATATGGTGGCTAACATACGCAAGTGAGAGCGAGAAGAGAAGCAACGCAACGGTCGAGAAGCTAGAAGCGATCAAGAAGTGATCCTGAAACTACTTACGTCAAGCATAACACAAATCGTGTTCACTTCCCAGACTCCGCCGAGAAGAGACCATCATGACTACACACACAGTTGATGCATTTTAAAGAAGTCAAGTGTCAAGTTATCTACAACCGGACATTAACAAATTCCCATCTGCCTCATAACCGCGGGCACGGCTTTCGAAAGATAATATACCCTGCAGGGGTGTCCCAACTTAGCCCATCACAAGCTCTCGCGGTCAAAGAAGGATATACCTTCTCCCGGGAAGACCCGATCAGCCTCGGAATCCCGGTTCGCAAAACATTTCGACAATGGTAAAACAAGACCAGCAAGACCACCCGACTGTGCCGACAAATCCCGATAGGAGCTGCACATATCTCGTTCTCAGGGCACACCGGATGAGACAGGCTACGAGTAAAATCATACTTCGAGTTTCCCCGAGGTGGCCCCGCAGGCGGCTTGGTTCGGACCAACACTCGAAGGAGCACTGGCCCGGGGGGGTCTAAAATAAAGATGACCCTCGGGCTCGCGAAAACCCAAGGGAAAAGGGCTTAGGTGGCAAATGGTAAAACCAAGTGTGGGCCTTGCTGGAGGAGTTTTATTCAAAGCGAACTATTAAGGGGGTCCCATAAATCACCCAACTGTGTAAGGAACGCAAAATCAGGGAACATAACACCGGTATGACGGAAACTAGGGCGGCAAGAGTGGAACAAGTCACCAGGCATAAGGCCGAGCCTTCCACCCTTTACCAAGTATATAAGGTGCATTAATTAAACAGGAGATATTGTGATATCCCAAAATATCCATGTTCCGACCAGGAACAAACTTCATCTTCACCTGCAACTAACAACGCTATAAGAGGGGCTGAGCAAAAGCGGTGACATAGCCAAACAACGGTTTGCTAGGACAGGATGGTTAGGGGTTTGACATGGCAATAGGGAGGCATGATAAACAATGGCAGGTAGAGCTAACATAGAGATAGAGCGAGTACTAGCAAGCAAAGATAGAAGTGATATCGACGGTATGGTCATCTTACCTGCGAGGTTCTCAGAGTTGTCGAAGGATTGATCCTCGTTAGCATACTCAACAGGTTCCTCGTGCACGTACTCGTCTCCCGGCTCTACCCAAAGAAAGAACACAAGCAAAGGAACCACAATAAATCACGGTGCAATGCACAAGCAACATGATGCAATACATGACATGATATGCGAGATGTGATATGCAATGCATATGCGTGCTCCTGGCGGAAAGGGATGAACAAGGCATCAACTTGGCAAACCAAGTATGCCGCTGGAAAGATGAGATGATTTCAGTTGAAATCGATATAAGGGTCACCGGGAACGGATGCACGGTTTGCAAATGGCAAGCAAAACAAGAATGGCACAAAGCTGCGATTAACAGCACAATGCTACTTAGCATGCAACAAGAAACTATGCTACAGCACCCCAACATAAAAACAAAACATATGGCAGTGATCTACAGGAGATGCTTAACAAAAGAGGAACGCTGAGCTACGGCTAAATCACATCATAACAGGTTCAAACAAGCATGGTGAAAGTGCAAAAAATATCAGGTTGGACATGGCATAAACAACATCACGAAGCAATGTTCATAGCAAGTTATCAACAAGCTACAGGAACTTATAATAACAAACCAAGACATGGCATGAATCTACTCAAAGCATAGATCAAAAGTCCCTTACTGACCTTAAGCCAAAAGGATCATAAAATATGATGACACCCATGTAAACATAGCAAGTTTCGTTAACAGATTCAGCAAACCAAGCATGGCATTGACAGAATTACGAAGGCACCTTCGTGAGCTCGATGCACTCACTATAGAGCATCTCATGATAAACTAAGCATATATCCATCAAGAAAACATGACATAGAAGCTATACATGGCAAGAACAACATCATAGCATACACGGATCAACTACAACAACCTTGGCAAAATTGAATAACATGTAAACAATCTGCCAGGAAACATTTTGAAGCAAAAGTAGAGCACGAAAATGACATGCTAGACTACTCCATAATTGCAACCAGGGGCATGGATGGATAGAGAATAACCATATGTTCAAAACACCCTTACTGAAGTATCTCAAAATATGCATGGATCTCTCTGTAGCATCATGTTTACATGGCATCAAAATAACAGCAGAACAGGGACAAATCAGCAATATCACGAAGCTTAGTTTGCATGCTTGCGCTAGTCACCACATTGATGACAAAAATACATGGTAAGCACCTCTGTAAAGAAGACATGGCATAGTTCAACTCACATGTAGGGCTCAAGTACATAGGATGCACACATCCATCATGGCAAAAATGACAAAAGTGCATGTTCTGATAAGAATCTGAAACTAACATTATGAAGCACTCTTCCAACAGCCTTTCGGGCATCAAGATGAGCTCAAATGAAAATGATGCAATGAGATGAAATGATGTACTCTTCGAGACGAACAATTCTGTATGCTACACGCCCAAAACGGGGCCACGGGTGCAAAGATGTGGTGTGATGAAGATGCAACAAAAGTAAAGACAGATAAGGACTTGGAGGAATTTCGGGGGGAGAAGAAAAAGTCAACCCAGGGGCAGATCGGATCTAGGCGCGGATCGAGGACGGTGCTGCGGCGCGGGGACGCGGCTGCCGGAGTTGGCCGGGACGGCGGCGGCGAGATCCGGCCCGGGTGGCGGGCGGGCGAG
>NC_057813.1:753652307-753672652 GCF_018294505.1 Triticum aestivum | reverse complement strand
CCACGTGACAGCTCCTGGATGGACACAGGCGTCGGCGGGATTCGTCCGGTGGCGGGCGGACGTGTCCGGCCCGGTTCGGATGCGTCCGTTGGCGGCGGGGAGGAGCGGGACTAGGGTTTTGATCCGGAATTTTCGGGGAGGAGGTGTTTTTATAGGTAGAGGGAGCTAGGAGTGTCCAAATGAGGTGCGGTTTTCGCCCACACGATCGTGATCCGACAGCGGAGAGCATGGAAGTGACTTAGATGGGTTATTGGGCTGTTTTGGAGGGGTGTTGGGCTGCAACTCAAAAGAGGCCTTTGCGGGAGTGCGGTTAACCGCTGGAGTACCAAACGAGCTCCAAATGACCCGAAACTTGACAGGCGGTCTACCGGTGCTATACCAGGGCCACTTGGCAAGGATCGGTCCATTCCGAGAACGTTTAACACCCGCACACGAAAAGATACAAGAGGGGTGCGCCGGTGCATGTGGGAGTGTCGGATTGCGAAACTGACAACGGGGAAAATGCTCGGATGCATGAGACGAACACGTATGCAAATGAGATGCACATGATGACATGATATGATATGCATGACATGAATAAAATGCAAAACAAAAGACAAAACCCAACCACGGAGGGAATATCATATCACATAGCTGAAAATGGCAAGAGTTGGAGATACAAAGATGGAAAGTTACATCCGGGGTGTTACAACACTCCACCACTACAAGAGGATCTCGTCCCGAGATCTAGGACTGAAAGAACTCCGAATATTCGGAACGGAGGTGATCCTCGCGCTCCCAGGTGGCTTCTCGGTCAGAATGGTGTGACCACTTCTCTTTTAGGAATTTGATTGACTTGTTGTGAGTCTTGCGCTCGGTTTCTTCAAGAATAGCAACGGGGTCCTCATGATAAGAGAGATCTTCTTGGAGGTCGATCTCTTCGAAGTTGATAGTGCGCTCAGGAGTCTTGAAGCACTTGCGAAGCTGTGACACGTGAAACACATCGTGCACGTTTGCAAAGTTGGACGGAAGCTCAAGTTGATAGGCGAGGTCGCCTCTTTTGCCAATTATCTTGAAAGGACCCACGTATCTAGGGGCAAGCTTCCCTTTGATACCGAAGCGACGAGTGCCTTTCATTTGAGAGACGCGGAGGTAGACATGGTCTTCCATTTCAAAAGCCAAGTCACGGTGCTTGCTAACATAATAGCTCTTCTGCCGCGATTGCGCGGCTTTGAGATTCTCACGAATGACTTTGCACATTTCTTCGGCTTCTGTGATCAAGTCATTGCCAAGAAGTTGGCGTTCACCTGTCTCAAACCAATTGAGAGGAGTACGGAACTTTCTGCCATAGAGAATTTTGAATGGGGCCTTGCCCGAACTCGCTTGGAAGCTGTTGTTGTAGGAGAACTCGGCATATGGAAGACAATCTTCCCACTTCATACCGAAAGAGATGACACAAGCCCTGAGCATATCTTCAAGGATTTGATTGACTCGCTCGACTTGGCCACTTGTTTGAGGATGGAAAGTTGTGCTAAAACGGATGTTGGTGCCCATGGCCGTCTGAAAGGAGTCCCGGAACTTAGAAGTGAAGATGCTTCCACGATCTGAAGATATCAATTGTGGAATGCCGTGCAAGGAGACAATTCTGGAGGTGTATAGCTCTGCCAGCTGAGCTGCTGTGATAGATTCTTTGATAGGAAGAAAATGAGCCACTTTGGTAAGCTTGTCAATGACAACGAAGATAGCATCATTTCCACGCTTGGGCTTAGGAAAACCAGTCACGAAGTCCATCTCGATATGGTCAAACTTCCATTCCGGAACAGCAAGAGGTTGGAGGAGACCATCTGGTCGTTGGTGTTCTGCTTTCACCCTTCTGCAGACATCACATTCATTCACGAATTGAGCAATCTCTCGCTTCATTCGAGTCCACCAATACGACTACTTGAGGTCATGGTACATCTTTGTACTTCCAGGATGAATGGATAGGAGGGAATTGTGTGCCTCATTCATGATGACTTTTCTCAGATCACCTTTAGGAACCACAATTCGATCCTCGAAGAAAAGAGTATCTTTGTCATCCAAGCGATAGCACTTGTATTTGGGAATGCCCTTGTCAATACCACGTTTCACCTTCTTCACCATGGTATCCAGGAGTTGTGCCTCACGAATTTGATCTTCCAAAGTAGGAGAGACTATGAGGTTGGCAAGAAATCCTTGAGGAACAACTTGAAGATTCAGCTTGCGAAAAGCCTCACAAAGATCCGGTTGAAACGGCTTGAGAATTAGACTTTTGCAATAAGCCTTTCTGCTCAGAGCATCTGCAATCACATTCGCCTTGCCAGGAGTATATTCAATACTCAGATTGTACTCTTGAATCATTTCGACCCATCGAGTTTGTCTGAGGTTAAGGTTGGGTTGAGTGAAGATCTACTTGAGACTCTTGTGATCGGTGAAAATGTCCACTTGCCTTCCCAATAAGAGATGTCTCCATGTTATCAATGCATGGACAACTGCCGCCAACTCAAGATCGTGAGTGGGGTAGTTCTTTTCGTTGGGCTTCAACTGACGAGAGGTATAGGCCACAACTTTTTTCTCTTGCATCAACACAGCACCGAGACCTTGAAGGGAAGCATCACAGAATACTTCGAATGGCTTGGATTCATCATGAGGAGTCAAAACAGGAGCTGTGACTAGCTTCTCTTTGAGGGTGTTGAAAGTGACGTCACACTCAGGCGTCCAGACATACTTGACATGCTTCTGGAGGAGGTTGGAAAGAGGCTTTGCAATCTTAGAGAAGTTCTCAACGAATCTTCGGCAATAGCTTGCAAGACCAAGAAAACTGCGGAGCTGTTTGACATTCTGAGGAGGTTCCCAATTCACAACTGCAGAAACCTTTGCGGGATTAACAGCAATGCCCTTGGCAGAGATGATATGACCAAGGTAAAGAACTTCATCAAGCCAGAACTCACATTTGGAAAACTTCGCATAGAATTGATGCTCTCTGAGCTTGTCGAGCACCAATTGCAAATGTTTGGCATGATCTGACTTATTCTTGGAGAAGACCAAAATATCATCGAGATACACCAAGACGAATTCATTGGTGTAGGGGTTGAAGATAAAGTTCATCATGCGAGAGAATGTTGGAGGAGCATTGACAAGGCCGAAAGACATGACAGTATATTCATAAGAACCATAGCTTGTTCTAAATGTTGTCTTGGGAATATCTTGTTCACGAATACGAATCTGATGATAACCCATACGAAGGTCAAGCTTGGAGAAAACTTTAGTACCTTTGAGTTTCTCAAAAAGCTCATTGATGTTGGGAAGTGGATACTTGTTCTTGATTGTCTTCTTGTTCAATGGACAGTAATCGACGCAAAGTCGGTCCGTACCATCCTTCTTCTGGACAAAAAGAACTCCACAACCCCATGGGGATGAACTCGGTCTGACCAAGCCCAGACGCTCTTGTTCATCGAGCTGCTTCTTCAATTCCTTCAGCTCCTTGGGTCCAAGCTTGTAAGGACGCTTGCAAACGGGTTCAGTTCCAGGCTCAAGATCGATAACGAACTCGACTGGCCGATGAGGAGGCATACCCGGAAGCTCTTCTGGAAAGACATCTTGGTACTCACAAACGACTGGAATTTGAGAAATTGCATCTAACTCGCCCTTCTCATTGAGAGAAAATAGCCGAATGGTTTCATCACGAGCGGCATAGATGATAACATCCTCAGAAGAGTGTGTTAATTGAATTTGCCTGGCAGCACAATCAAGCTGAACCTTGTGCTTAGAAAGCCAGTCCATCCCGAGAATTAGATCAATATCAGAGTCGCCAAGAACAATTGGAGAAGACAGAAATTTATAGTCGCCCATCTTGATACCGACATTCGGAACCAATAAGGTAGATCTCAAACGCTTAGCCGGAGAAATAACTTGCATTGCTCTAGGTAACTCCTCTGTGTCAAAATTGTGCTTCGATGCAAAAGGATATGACATGAAAGAATGCGATGCACCAGTATCAAATAAGACTTTTGCAGGAATATCATTAACAGGAAGATTACCCATTATCACATCTGAAGAATCCTCTGCCTGAGCTGCATTCATCATGTTCACCTTTGCAGACTTTGGATTATGCTTGACCACAGCATTGCTTGAAGAACTCACAGGAGGAGGAGGAAGGCGCCTTTGATTGAAGCATTTGTTCGCGTAGTGACCTTTCTGCTGGCACTTGTTGCAAGTCACTTCTGAGAGCGGACGATGATAAGGAGAATTTGACCTTGGAGCTTGAGACTGAGACTTGTTCTGATAGCCTGGGTTGGGTGGGTGGGAAGATCCACGACCACCTGAGTTCTTCTGTTGGTAAGGCTGACGAAACGGAGGAGGAGGAAGGTATAACTTCTGCTGCTTAGCTGCCACTTGTGAGGAAGAATAAGATTGCACTGCATCCCTGATTCTCTTCTTAGAAGCCTCACACTTGAGCTGAGCACCTTCTTGCTTGAGTGCCATATTGTAGAATTGATCAAACTGAGTAGGCTCAACAAGAACGAGAGCTAACTGCAGATCCTCTCTTAGGCCACCTCTGAATTTATATATCATACTCTTCTCATCAGGAACATCTTGCTTAGTGAAGCGAGCAAGTTTCTGAAACTGCTTGTTGTATTCGTACACTGACATGTTGCCTTGCTTGAGATTGCGGAACTCCTCACGCTTGCTCTCAACGACACTGGTAGGAATGTGGTGAGCTTTAAAGTCCTGACAAAAGTCAGTCCAAGTAATCACTCGACCTCCTCTGGAATCCTTGTATTGCTGGAACCAATCAGCTGCTTGATCCTTGAGCTGAAAAGAAGCGAACTTGACATAGTCCTCGGGCCTGACATTGCTGCATTCAAAATGCTTGTTGATATCCACGAGCCAATCATCGGCGTCTGTGGCCTCGACACAGTAGCTGAAAGACTTCGGCTGATTTGCAAGGAATTGGTTGAGGGTAGGAAATAGAGGCTGATGATTGAACTGCCCTTAGCCTTGATTCCCTTGGTTGCCTTGGCCTTGGTTGCGCTCTTGCATGAGCTGGATCATCATCTGGGCATTGGCGTTTGTGGCTGCCATCAAAGCTTGCCATGCCTCCGGAGGCGGAGGAGGAGGTGGAGGGTTCGCCTGACTCCCATCATTGCGTTCCAAATTCTGACGCGTTGGCGGAGCCATCCTGAAGAGGGTGACATCCGTTAGCATCTTGATAGACAGATAGACAAGTTGAATCAACGGATAGAAATTGCAACATATAGTCTTCACAATAAACATTTGAACAAGGATGAACGAATGAATTCCAAAGCAAACGTCACACGTCCATTAAGGTGAGAAGCCACTTGATAAGAGATTGATGAATGAAATAAACAAGGTACAACTGGAACAAATAAGTGGTAACGATTACCCAATCACAAACCAAATATCTGCGGGAAGAAAAGCTAGAGCTACTTGAATCCCACCTATAAACTCCCGAAACTTTCTGGTTATGCAATCAGGTGTTGGGGATACAGGGGAAGCAATATATCTCACCCAAACTAACAATCCCTACATCCAGTTGTATCCATCCGTCAACACATAACCAAGAAACCTTCGGAAATCGTGTACCTCAACCTTTGAAAAGCATCCATTATATGAGTTATGGCAATACTCCTGAACTCCCGCCCCAGTACTGGGTGGCGTCGAGGATATCTCACCAACAACTGCATAAAAGAGATTTTCGATGTCGACAAAACTCAGGTATTCCAGAACTGCAATGATAAAATTGTGACGACAACACCTCAGAGCTCAACTCCCCGGGTCAAATCCACATAATAGACAGGAGGCACCAAGAACAATGTTCTCGTCACAAAACCATCGAAACGATTCCAAGATACCCGCGTGATCCTAAAAAAATTTAGTGAAATTTGAGAAGAGGAAAGTCAAAACATCTACGTCAGGAGACCTCACCAGAGCGACGAAGGGACTGAGGAGTAAAAAGAATCCTACTCTCCGATATATATAATCCTAAGACTCAAAACATTTTTGTTCTAGACTCAACATCGCCAGCAAACAATCAAGCAGGGGGCTCCTAAGTTGGGGCTGGCTCTGATTACCAACTTGTAACACCAACGATGCGGCTATATCTCCCACGTGTCGAAGCACGACTTAGAGGCATAACCGCATGGTGGTTTTGTCGCAAGAAGGGTCATCTTCACACAATCCCATGTAATTAACAAGAATGGGATAAAGAGAGTTGGCTTACAATCGCCACTTCACACAATACATAATTAAGATCATACATCATTCAAATACACTCATAGACCGGCTACGGTCAAATTCAAATGAAAAGAAGACAACCCCAAATGCTAGATCCCCGATCATCCCGACTGGGCACCTCTACTGATCATCTGGAAACGATACATAGTAACGGCCAAGGTCCTCGTCAAACTCCCACTTGAGCTCGGTTGCGCCATCTGCGTTGGTATCCACGGCACCTGCATCTGTTTTGGTAGAATCTGTGAGTCACGAGGACTCAGCAATCTCACACCCGCGAGATCAAGACTATTTAAGCTCATAGATAGGAAAAGGGGTAATATGGTGGAGCTGCGGCAAGCACTAAGCATATATGGTGGCTAACATACGCAAGTGAGAGCGAGAAGAGAAGTAACGCAACGGTCGAGAAGCTAGAAGCGATCAAGAAGTGATCCTGAAACTACTTACATCAAGCATAACACAAACCGTGTTCACTTCCCGGACTCCGCCGAGAAGAGATCATCACGGCTACACACACAGTTGCTGCATTTTAAAGAAGTCAAGTGTCAAGTTATCTACAACCGGACATTAACAAATTCCCATCTGCCTCATAACTGCGGGCACGGATTTCGAAAGATAATATACCCTGCAGGGGTGTCCCAACTAAGCCCATCACAAGCTCTCACGGTCAACGAAGGATATACCTTCTCCCGGGAAGACCCAATCAGCCTCGGAATCCCGGTTCGCAAAACATTTCGACAATGGTAAAACAAGACCAGCAAGACCACCCGACTGTGCCGATAAATCCCGATAGGAGCTGCACATATCTCATTCTCAGGGCACACCGGATGAGACAGGCTACGAGTAAAACCAGACTTCGAGTTTCCCCGAGGTGGCCCCGCAGGCGGCTTGGTTCGGACCAACACTCGAAGGAGCACTGGCCCGGGGGGGTCTAAAATAAAGATGACCCTCGGGCTCGCGAAAACCCAAGGGAAAAGGTCTTAGGTGGCAAATGGTAAAACCAAGTGTGGGCCTTGCTGGAGGAGTTTTATTCAAAGCGAACTGTTAAGGGGTCCCATAAATCACCCAACCGTGTAAGGAACGCAAAATCAAGGAACATAACACCGGTATGACGGAAACTAGGGCGGCAAGAGTGGAACAAGTCACCAGGCATAAGGCCGAGCCTTCCACCCTTTACCAAGTATATAAGGTGCATTAATTAAACAGGAGATATTGTGATATCCCAAAATATCCATGTTCCGACCAGGAACAAACTTCATCTTCACCTGCAACTAACAACGCTATAAGAGGGGCTGAGCAAAAGCGGTGACATAGCCAAACAACGGTTTGCTAGGATAGGATGGTTAGAGGTTTGACATGGCAATAGGGAGGCATGATAAACAATGGCAGGTAGAGCTAACATAGCGATAGAGCGAGTTCTAGCAAGCAAAGATAGAAGTGATATCGAAGGTATGGTCATCTTGCCTGCGAGGTTCTCAGAGTTGTAGAAGGCTTGATCCTCGTTAGCGTACTTAACAGGTTCCTCGTTCACGTACTCATCTCCCTGCTCTACCCAAAGCAAGAACACAAGCAAAGGAACCACAATAATGAAGGAAATATGCCCTAGAGGCAATAATAAAGTTATTATTTATTTCCTTATAATCATGATAAATGTTTATTATTCATGCTAGAATTGTATTTACCGGAAACATAATACATGTGTGAATACATAGACAAACAGAGTGTCACTAGTATGCCTCTACTTGACTAGCTCGTTAATCAAAGATGGTTATGTTTCCTAACCATGAACAATAAGTTGTTATTTGATTAACGAGGTCACATCATTAGTAGAATGATCTGATTGACATGACCCATTCCATTAGCTTAGCACCCGATCGTTTAGTATGTTGCTATTGCTTTCTTCATGACTTATACATGTTCCTATGACTATGAGATTATGCAACTCCCGTTTACCGGAGGAACACTTTGGGTACTACCAAACGTCACAACGTAACTGGGTGATTATAAAGGAGTACTACAGGTGTCTCCAATGGTCGATGTTGGGTTGGCGTATTTCGAGATTAGGATTTGTCACTCCGATTGTCGGAGAGGTATCTCTGGGCCCTCTCGGTAATACATCACATAAGCCTTGCAAGCATTACAACTAATATGTTAGTTGTGAGATGATGTATTACGGAACGAGTAAAGAGACTTGCCAGTAACGAGATTGAACTAGGTATTGGATACCGACGATCGAATCTCGGGCAAGTGACATACCGATGACAAAGGGAACAACGTATGTTGTTATGCGGTCTGACCGATAAAGATCTTCGTAGAATATGTAGGAGCCAATATGGGCATCCAGGTCCCGCTATTGGTTATTGACCGGAGACGTGTCTCGGTCATGTCTACATTGTTCTCGAACCCGTAGGGTCCGCACGCTTAAGGTTACGATGACAGTTATATTATGAGTTTATGCATTTTGATGTACCTAAGGTTGTTCGGAGTCCCGGATGTGATCACGGACATGACGAGGAGTCTCGAAATGGTCGAGACGTAAAGATTGATATATTGGAAGCCTATATTTGGATATCGGAAGTGTTCCGGGTGAAATCGGGATTTTACCGGAATACCGGGAGGGTTACCGGAACCCCCCGGGAGCTATTTGGGCCATAGTGGGCCTTAGTGGAAAAGAGAAGGGGCTGCCCTAGATGGGCTGCGCCCCCCCTTCCCCTAGTCCTATTAGGACTAGGAGAGGTGGCCGGCCCCCTCCTCCTCTTTTCCCCTCCGAGGAATCCTAGTTGGACTAGGATTGGAGGGGGAATCCTACTCCCAGAGGGAGTAGGACTCTCCTGCGCCTCCCCCCTTTGGCCGGCCAGCCTCCCCTCCTCTCCTCCTTTATATACGGAGGCAGGGGCACCTCTAAACACACAAGTTGACACAAGTTGATCCACGTGATCGATTCCTTAGCCGTGTGCGGTGCCCCCTGCCACCATATTCCTCGATAATACTGTAGCGGAGTTTAGGCGAAGCCCTGCTGCTGTAGTTCATCAAGATCGTCACCACGCCGTCGTGCTGACGAAACTCTTCCCCGACACTTTGCTGGATCGGAGTCCGGGGATCGTCATCGAGCTGAACGTGTGCTCGAACTCGGAGGTGCCGTAGTTTCGGTGCTTGATCGGTTGGATCGTGAAGACGTACGACTACTTCCTCTACGTCGTGTCATCGCTTCCGCAGTCGGTCTGCGTTGGGTACGTAGACAACACTCTCCTCTCGTTGCTATGCATCACATGATCCTGTGTGCGCGTAGGAAAATTTTTGAAATTACTACGAAACCTAACAAGAACATCCTAAAATACCTGAAAAGGACTAAGGATATGTTTCTCGTATATGGAGGTGACAAAGAGCTCACCGTAAAAGGTTACGTTGATGCAAGCTTTGACACTGATCCGGACGATTCTAAATCGCAAACCGGATACGTGTTTACATTAAACGGTGGAGCTGTCAGTTGGTGCAGTTCTAAACAAAGCGTTGTAGCGGGATCTACATGTGAAGCGGAATACATAGCTGCTTCGGAAGCAGCAAATGAAGGAGTCTGGATGAAGGAGTTCATATCCGATCTAGGTGTCATACCTAGTGCATCGGGTCCAATGAAAATCTTTTGTGACAATACTGGTGCAATTGCCTTGGCAAAGGAATCCAGATTTCACAAAAGGACCAAACACATCAAGAGACGCTTCAACTCCATCCGGGATCTAGTCCAGGTGGGAGACATAGAGATTTGCAAGATACATACGGATCTGAATGTTGCAGACCCGTTGACTAAGCCTCTTCCATGAGCAAAACATGATCAGCACCAAAGCTCCATGGGTGTTAGATTCATTACAGTGTAATCTAGATTATTGACTCTAGTGCAAGTGGGAGACTGAAGGAAATATGCCCTAGAGGCAATAATAAAGTTATTATTTATTTCCTTATAATCATGATAAATGTTTATTATTCATGCTAGAATTGTATTTACCGGAAACATAATACATGTGTGAATACATAGACAAACAGAGTGTCACTAGTATGCCTCTACTTGACTAGCTCGTTAATCAAAGATGGTTATGTTTCCTAACCATGAACAATAAGTTGTTATTTGATTAACGAGGTCACATCATTAGTAGAATGATCTGATTGACATGACCCATTCCATTAGCTTAGCACCCGATCGTTTAGTATGTTGCTATTGCTTTCTTCATGACTTATACATGTTCCTATGACTATGAGATTATGCAACTCCCGTTTACCGGAGGAACACTTTGGGTACTACCAAACGTCACAACGTAACTGGGTGATTATAAAGGAGTACTACAGGTGTCTCCAATGGTCGATGTTGGGTTGGCGTATTTCGAGATTAGGATTTGTCACTCCGATTGTCGGAGAGGTATCTCTGGGCCCTCTCGGTAATACATCACATAAGCCTTGCAAGCATTACAACTAATATGTTAGTTGTGAGATGATGTATTACGGAACGAGTAAAGAGACTTGCCAGTAACGAGATTGAACTAGGTATTGGATACCGACGATCGAATCTCGGGCAAGTGACATACCGATGACAAAGGGAACAACGTATGTTGTTATGCGGTCTGACCGATAAAGATCTTCGTAGAATATGTAGGAGCCAATATGGGAATCCAGGTCCCGCTATTGGTTATTGACCGGAGACGTGTCTCGGTCATGTCTACATTGTTCTCGAACCCGTAGGGTCCGCACGCTTAAGGTTACGATGACAGTTATATTATGAGTTTATGCATTTTGATGTACCGAAGGTTGTTCGGAGTCCCGGATGTGATCACGGACATGACGAGGAGTCTCGAAATGGTCGAGACGTAAAGATTGATATATTGGAAGCCTATATTTGGATATCGGAAGTGTTCCGGGTGAAATCGGGATTTTACCGGAATACCGGGAGGGTTACCGGAACCCCCCGGGAACCATATGGGCCATCATGGGCCTTAGTGGAAAGGAGAAAGGAGCAGCCCAAGGGGGCTGCGCGCCTCCCCCCTTCCCCTAGTCCTATTAGGACTAGGAGAGGTGGCCGGCCACCCCTCTCCCTCTTTCCCCTTGGGAATCCTAGTTGGAATAGGATTGGGGGGGGGGGGGAGTCCTACTCCCGGTAGGAGTAGGACTCCTCCTGCGCCTCTCCCTCTTGGCCGGCGCCCCCTCCCCCCTTGGCTCCTTTATATACGGAGGCAGGGGCACCTCTAAACACACAAGTTGACACAAGTTGATCCACGTGATCGATTCCTTAGCCGTGTGCGGTGCCCCCTGCCACCATATTCCTCGATAATACTGTAGCGGAGTTTAGGCGAAGCCCTGCTGCTGTAGTTCATCAAGATCGTCACCACGCCGTCGTGCTGACGGAACTCTTCCCCGACACTTTGCTGGATCAGAGTCCGGGGATCGTCATCGAGCTGAACGTGTGCTCGAACTCGGAGATGCCGTAGTTTCGGTGCTTGATCGGTTGGATCGTGAAGACGTACGACTACTTCCTCTACGTCGTGTCATCGCTTCCGCAGTCGGTCTGCGTAGGGTACGTAGACAATACTCTTCCCCTCGTTGCTATGCATCACATGATCTTGCGTGTGCGTAGGAAAATTTTTGAAATTACTACGAAACCCAACAGTGGCATCCGAGCCTAGGTTATTGATGTTGATGTTATATGCACGAGTAGAACACAAGTAAGTTGTGGACGATACAAGTCATACTGCCTACCAGCATGTCATACTTTGGTTCGGCGGTATTGTTGGACGAGACGACCCGGACCAACCTTACGCGTACGCTTACGCGAGACCGGTTCCCTCGACGTGCTTTGCACAGAGATGGCTTGCGGGCGACTGCCTCTCCAACTTTAGTTGAACCAAGTATGGCTACGCCTGGTCCTTGCGAAGGTTAAAACGGAGTCTATTTGACAAACTATCGTTGTGGTTTTGATGCGTAGGTGAGATTGGTTCTTACTTAAGCCCGTAGCAGCCACGTAAAAACATGCAACAACAAAGTAGAAGACGTCTAACTTGTTTTTGCAGGGCATGTTGTGATGTGATATGGTCAAGGCATGATGCTGAATTTTATTGTATGAGATGATCATGTTTTGTAAACAAGTTATCGGCAACTGGCAGGAGCCATATGGTTGTCGCTTTATTGTATGCAATGCAATCGCGATGTAATGCTTTACTTTATTACTAAACGGTAGTGATAGTCGTGGAAGCATAAGATTGGCGAGACGACAACGATGCTACGATGGAGGTCAAGGTGTCGCGCCGGTGACGATGGTGATCATGACGGTGCTTCGGAGATGGAGATCACAAGCACAAGATGATGATGGCCATATCATATCACTTATATTGATTGCATGTGATGTTTATCTTTTTATGCATCTTATCTTGCTTTGATTGACGGTAGCATTATAAGATGATCTCTCACTAAATTATCAAGAAGTGTTCTCCCTGAGTATGCGCCGTTGCCAAAGTTCGTCGTGCCCAGACACCACGTGATGATCGGGTGTGATAAGCTCTACGTCCATCTACAACGGGTGCAAGCCAGTTTTGCACACGCAGAATACTCAGGTTAAACTTGACGAGCCTAGCATATGCAGATATGGCCTCGGAACACAGAGACCGAAAGGTCGAGCGTGAATCATATAGTAGATATGATCAACATAACGATGTTCACCATTGAAAACTACTCCATCTCACGTGATGATCGGTTATGGTTTAGTTGATTTGGATCACGTGATCACTTAGAGGATTAGAGGGATGTCTATCTAAGTGGGAGTTCTTTAGTAATATGATTAATTGAACTTAAAATTTATCATGAACTTAGTCCCTGATAGTATCTTGCTTGTTTATGTTGATTGTAGATAGATGGCTCGTGTTGTTGTTCCGTTAAATTTTAATGCGTTCCTTGAGAAAGCAAAGTTGAAAGATGATGGTAGCAATTACACGGACTGGGTCCGTAACTTGAGGATTATCCTCATTGCTGCACAGAAGAATTACGTCCTGGAAGCACCGCTGGGTGCCAGGCCTGCTGCTGGAGCAACGCCAGATGTTATGAACGTCTGGCAGAGCAAAGCTGATGACTACTCGATAGTTCAGTGTGCCATGCTTTACGGCTTAGAATCGGGACTTCAACGACGTTTTGAACGTCATGGAGCATATGAGATGTTCCAGGAGTTGAAGTTAATATTTCAAGCAAATGCCCGGATTGAGAGATATGAAGTCTCCAATAAGTTCTATAGCTGCAAGATGGAGGATAACAGTTCTGTCAGTGAGCATATACTCAAAATGTCTGGGTATAATAATCACTTGATTCAATTGGGAGTTAATCTTCCGGATGATTGCGTCATCGACAGAATTCTCCAATCACTGCCACCAAGCTACAAGAGCTTCGTAATGAACTA
The DNA here is from genome assembly GCF_018294505.1 of Triticum aestivum. Lineage (NCBI taxonomy): Eukaryota > Viridiplantae > Streptophyta > Magnoliopsida > Poales > Poaceae > Triticum > Triticum aestivum. The sequence continues at coordinate 753,658,977 of NC_057813.1, read as the reverse complement.
TAATATGCAAGGGATGAACAAGACTATTCCCGAGCTCTTCGCAATACTGAAAGCTGCGGAGGTAGAAATCAAGAAGGAGCATCAAGTGTTGATGGTTAACAAGACCACTAGTTTCAAGAAAAGGGCAAAGGGAAGAAAAAGGGGAACTTCAAAAAGAACGGCAAGCAAGTTGCTGCTCAAGAGAAGAAACCCAAGTCTGGACCTAAGCCTGAAACTGAGTGCTTCTACTGCAAGCAGACTGGTCACTGGAAGCGGAACTGCCCCAAGTATTTGGCGGATAAGAAGGATGGCAAGGTGAACAAAGGTATATGTGATATACATGTTATTGATGTGTACCTTACTAGAGCTCGCAGTAGCACCTGGGTATTTGATACTGGTTCTGTTGCTAATATTTGCAACTCGAAACAGGGACTACAGAATAAGCGGGCACTGGCAAAGGACGAGGCGACGATGCGCGTGGGAAACGGTTCCAAAGTCGATGTGATCGCGGTCGGCACGCTACCTCTACATCTACCTTCGGGATTAATATTAGACCTAAATAATTGTTATTTGGTGCCAGCATTGAGCATGAACATTATATCTGGATCTTGTTTAATGCGAGACGGTTATTCATTTAAATCAGAGAATAATGGTTGTTCTATTTATATGAGTAATATCTTTTATGGTCATGCACCCTTGAAGAGTGGTCTATTCTTACTGAATCTCGATAGTAGTAATACACATATTCATAATGTTGAAACCAAAAGATGCAGAGTTGATAATGAAAGTGCAACTTATTTGTGGCACTGTCGTTTAGGTCATATCGGTGTAAAACGCATGAAGAAACTCCATACTAATGGACTTTTGGAACCACTTGATTATGAATCACTTGGTACTTGCGAACCGTGCCTCATGGGCAAGATGACTAAAACACCGTTCTCCGGTACTATGGAGAGAGCAACAGATTTGTTGGAAATCATACATACCGATGTATGTGGCCCGATGAATATTGAGGCTCGTGGCGGATATCGTTATTTTCTCACCTTCACAGATGATTTGAGCAGATATGGATATATCTACTTAATGAAGCATAAGTCTGAAACATTTGAAAAGTTCAAAGAATTTCAGAGTGAAGTTGAAAATCATCGTAACAAGAAAATAAAGTTTCTACGATCTGATCGTGGAGGAGAATATTTGAGTTACGAGTTTGGTGTACATTTGAAAAACTGTGGAATAGTTTCACAACTCACGCCACCCGGAACACCACAGCGAAATGGTGTGTCCGAACGTCGTAATCGTACTTTACTAAATATGGTGCGATCTATGATGTCTCTTACAGATTTACCGCTATCATTTTGGGGTTATACCTTAGAGACGGCCGCATTCACGTTAAATAGGGCACCATCAAAATCCGTTGAGACGACGCCTTATGAACTATGGTTTGGCAAGAAACCAAAGTTGTCGTTTCTTAAAGTTTGGGGCTGCGATGCTTATGTGAAAAAGCTTCAACCTGATAAGCTCGAACCCAAATCGGAGAAATGTGTATTCATAGGATACCCAAAGGAAACTGTTGGGTACACCTTCTATCACAGATCCGAAGGCAAAACATTCGTTGCTAAGAATGGATCATTTCTAGAGAAGGAGTTTCTCTCGAAAGAAGTGAGTGGGAGGAAAGTAGAACTTGACGAGGTAACTGTACCTGCTCCCTTACTGGAGAGTAGTTCATCACAGAAAACTGTTTCAGTGACACCTACACCGGTTAGTGAGGAAGCCAATGATAATGATCATGAAACTTCAGATCAAGATACTACTGAACCACGTAGATCAACCAGAGTAAGATCCGCGCCAGAGTGGTACAGAAATCCTGTTCTGGAAGTCATGCTACTAGATCATGATGAACCTACGAACTATGAAGAAGCGATGGTGAGCCCAGATTCCGCAAAGTGGCTTGAAGCCATGAAATCTGAGATGGGATCCATGTATGAGAACAAAGTATGGACTTTGGTTGACTTGCCCGATGATTGGCAAGCAATTGAGAATAAATGGATCTCTAAGAAGAAGACTGACGCTGATGGTAATGTTACTGTCTACAAAGCTCGACTTGTCGCAAAAGGTTTTCGACAAGTTCAAGGGATTGACTACGATGAGACCTTCTCACCCGTAGCGATGCTTAAGTCCGTCCGAATCATGTTAGCGATTGCCGCATTTTATGATTATGAAATTTGGCAGATGGATGTCAAAACTGCATTCCTGAATGGATTTCTGGAAGAAGAGTTGTATATGATACAACCGGAAGGTTTTGTCGATCCAAAGGAAGCTAACAAAGTGTGCAAGCTCCAGCGATCCATTTATGGACTGGTGCAAGCCTCTCGGAGTTGGAATAAACGTTTTGATAGTGTGATCAAAGCATTTGGTTTTATACAGACTTTCGGAGAAGCCTGTATTTACAAGAAAGTGAGTGGGAGCTCTGTAGCATTTCTGATATTATATGTGGATGACATATTACTGATTGGAAATGATATAGAATTTCTGGATAGCATAAAGGGATACTTGAATAAAAGTTTTTCAATGAAAGACCTCGGTGAAGCTGCTTACATATTAGGCATTAAGATCTATAGAGATAGATCAAGACGCTTAATTGGACTTTCACAAAGCACATACCTTGACAAAATTTTGAAGAAGTTCAAAATGGATCAAGCAAAGAAAGGGTTTTTGCCTGTGTTACAAGGTGTGAAATTGAGTAAGACTCAATGCCCGACCACTGCAGAAGATAGAGAGAATATGAGAGATGTTCCCTATGCATCAGCCATAGGATCTATCATGTATGCAATGCTGTGTACTAGACCTGATGTATGCCTTGCTATAAGTTTAGCAGGGAGGTACCAAAGTAATCCAGGAGTGGATCACTGGACAGCGGTCAAGAACATCCTGAAATACCTGAAAAGGACTAAGGATATGTTTCTCGTATATGGAGGTGACAAAGAGCTCACCGTAAAAGGTTACGTTGATGCAAGCTTTGACACTGATCCGGACGATTCTAAATCGCAAACCGGATACGTGTTTACATTAAACGGTGGAGCTGTCAGTTGGTGCAGTTCTAAACAAAGCGTTGTAGCGGGATCTACATGTGAAGCGGAATACATAGCTGCTTCGGAAGCAGCAAATGAAGGAGTCTGGATGAAGGAGTTCATATCCGATCTAGGTGTCATACCTAGTGCATCGGGTCCAATGAAAATCTTTTGTGACAATACTGGTGCAATTGCCTTAGCAAAGGAATCCAGATTTCACAAAAGGACCAAACACATCAAGAGACGCTTCAACTCCATCCGGGATCTAGTCCAGGTGGGAGACATAGAGATTTGCAAGATACATACGGATCTAAATGTTGCAGACCCGTTGACTAAGCCTCTTCCACAAGCAAAACATGATCAGCACCAAGGCTCCATGGGTGTTAGAATCATTACAGTGTAATCTAGATTATTGACTCTAGTGCAAGTGGGAGACTGAAGGAAATATGCCCTAGAGGCAATAATAAAGTTATTATTTATTTCCTTATAATCATGATAAATGTTTATTATTCATGCTAGAATTGTATTTACCGGAAACATAATACATGTGTGAATACATAGACAAACAGAGTGTCACTAGTATGCCTCTACTTGACTAGCTCGTTAATCAAAGATGGTTATGTTTCCTAACCATGAACAATAAGTTGTTATTTGATTAACGAGGTCACATCATTAGTAGAATGATCTGATTGACATGACCCATTCCATTAGCTTAGCACCCGATCGTTTAGTATGTTGCTATTGCTTTCTTCATGACTTATACATGTTCCTATGACTATGAGATTATGCAACTCCCGTTTACCGGAGGAACACTTTGGGTACTACCAAACGTCACAACGTAACTGGGTGATTATAAAGGAGTACTACAGGTGTCTCCAATGGTCGATGTTGGGTTGGCGTATTTCGAGATTAGGATTTGTCACTCCGATTGTCGGAGAGGTATCTCTGGGCCCTCTCGGTAATACATCACATAAGCCTTGCAAGCATTACAACTAATATGTTAGTTGTGAGATGATGTATTACGGAACGAGTAAAGAGACTTGCCAGTAACGAGATTGAACTAGGTATTGGATACCGACGATCGAATCTCGGGCAAGTGACATACCGATGACAAAGGGAACAACGTATGTTGTTATGCGGTCTGACCGATAAAGATCTTCGTAGAATATGTAGGAGCCAATATGGGCATCCAGGTCCCGCTATTGGTTATTGACCGGAGACGTGTCTCGGTCATGTCTACATTGTTCTCGAACCCGTAGGGTCCGCACGCTTAAGGTTACGATGACAGTTATATTATGAGTTTATGCATTTTGATGTACCGAAGGTTGTTCGGAGTCCCGGATGTGATCACGGACATGACGAGGAGTCTCGAAATGGTCGAGACGTGAAGATTGATATATTGGAAGCCTATATTTGGATATCGGAAGTGTTCCGGGTGAAATCGGGATTTTACCGGAATACCGGGAGGGTTACCGGAACCCCCCGGGAACCATATGGGCCATCATGGGCCTTAGTGGAAAGGAGAAAGGAGCAGCCCAAGGGGGCTGCGCGCCTCCCCCCTTCCCCTAGTCCTATTAGGACTAGGAGAGGTGGACGGCCACCCCTCTCCCTCTTTCCCCTTGGGAATCCTAGTTGGAATAGGATTGGGGGGGGGAGTCCTACTCCCGGTAGGAGTAGGACTCCTCCTGCGCCTCTCCCTCTTGGCCGGCGCCCCCTCCCCCCTTGGCTCCTTTATATACGGAGGCAGGGGCACCTCTAAACACACAAGTTGACACAAGTTGATCCACGTGATCGATTCCTTAGCCGTGTGCGGTGCCCCCTGCCACCATATTCCTCGATAATACTGTAGCGGAGTTTAGGCGAAGCCCTGCTGCTGTAGTTCATCAAGATCGTCACCACGCCGTCGTGCTGACGGAACTCTTCCCCGACACTTTGCTGGATCAGAGTCCGGGGATCGTCATCGAGCTGAACGTGTGCTCGAACTCGGAGGTGCCGTAGTTTCGGTGCTTGATCGGTTGGATCGTGAAGACGTACGACTACTTCCTCTACGTCGTGTCATCGCTTCCGCAGTCGGTCTGCGTAGGGTACGTAGACAATACTCTTCCCCTCGTTGCTATGCATCACATGATCTTGCGTGTGCGTAGGAAATTTTTTGAAATTACTACGAAACCCAACAAATAAATCACGGTGCAATGCACAAGCAACATGATGTAATACATGACATGATATGCGAGATGTGATATGCAATGCATATGCGTGCTCCGGGCGGAAAAGGATGAACAAGGCATCAACTTGGCAAACCAATTATGCCGCTGGAAAGATGAGATGATTTCGATTGAAATCGATATAAGGGTCACCGGGAACGGATGCACGGTTTGCAAATGGCAAGCAAAACAAGAATGGCACAAAGCTGCGATTAACAGCACGATGCTACTTAGCATGCAACAAGAAACTATGCTACAGCACCCCAACATAAAAACAAAACATATGGCAGTGATCTACAGGAGATGCTTAACAAAAGAGGAACACTGAGCTACGGCTAAATCACATCATAACAAGTTCAAACAAGCATGGTGAAAGTGCAAAAAAAATCAGGTTGGACATGGCATAAACAGCATCACGAAGCAAAGTTCATAGCAAGTTATCAACAAGCTACAGGAACTTATAATAGCAAAACAAGACATGGCATGAATCTAATCAAAGCATAGATCAAAAGGCCCTTACTGACCATCAGCCAAAAAGGATCAGAAAATATGATGGCACCCATGTAAACATAGCAAGTTTCGTTAACAGATTCAGCAAACCAAGCATGGCATTGACAGAATTACGAAGGCACCTTCGTGAGCTCGATGCACTCACTACGGAGCATCTCATTATAAACTAAGCATACATCCATCAAGAAGACATGACGTAGAAGCTATACATGGCAAGAACAACATCATAGCATACACGGATCAACTACAACAACCTTGGCAAAATTCGATAACATGTAAACAATCTGCCAGGAAACATTTTGAAGCAAAAGTAGAGCACGAAAATAACATGCTAGACTACTCCATAATTTCAACCAGGGGCATGGATGGATAGAGCATAACCATATGTTCAAAACACGCTTACTGAAGTGTCTCAAAATATGCATGGATCTCTCTGTAGCATCATGTTTACATGGCATCAAAATAACAGCAGAACAGGGACTAAAATCAGCAATATCACGAAGCCTAGTTTGCATGCTTGTGCTAGTCACCACATTGATCACAAAAATACATGGTAAGCACCTCTATAAAGAATACATGGCATAGTTAAACTCACATGTAGGGCTCAAGTATATAGGATGCACACATCAATCATGGCAAAAATGACAAAAGTGCATGTTCTGATAAGAATCTGAAACTAACATTATGAAGCACTCTTCCAACAGCTTTTCGGGCATCAAGATGAGCTCAAATGAAAATGATGCAATGAGATGAAATGATGTACTCTTCGAGACGAACAATTTAGTATGCTACACGCCCAAAACGGGCCACGGGTGCAAAGATGTGGTGCGATGAACATGCAACAAAAGTATAGACAGATAAGGACTTGGAGGAATTTCGGGGGGAGAAGAAAAAGTCAACCCAGGGGCA
>NC_057813.1:753631792-753651466 GCF_018294505.1 Triticum aestivum | reverse complement strand
GGCGGGCGGACGTGTCCGGCCCGGTTCGGATGCGTCCGGTGGTGGCGGGGAGGAGCGGGACTAGGGTTTTGATCCGGAATTTTCGGGGAGGAGGTGTTTTTATAGGTAGAGGGAGCTAGGAGTGTCGAAATGAGGTGCGGTTTTCGCCCACACGATCGTGATCCGACGACAGAGAGCATGGAAGTGACTTAGATGGGTTATTGGGATGTTTTGGAGGGGTGTTGGGCTGCAACTCAAAAGAGGCCTTTGCGGGAGTGCGGTTAACCGTTGGAGTACCCAACGAGCTCCAAATGACCCGAAACTTGACAGGCGATCTACCGGTGCTATACCAGGGCCACTTGGCAAGGCTCGGTCCATTCCGAGAACGTTTAACACCCGCACACGAAAATATACAAGAGGGGTGCGTCGGTGCATGTGGGAGTGTCGGATTGCGAAACGGACAACGGGGAAAATGCTCGGATGCATGAGACAAACACGTATGCAAATGAGATGCACATGATGACATGATATGATATGCATGACATGAATAAAATGCAAAACAAAAGACAAAACCCAACCACGGAGGGAATATCATATCACATAGCTGAAAATGGCAAGAGTTGGAGATGCAAAGATGGAAAGTTACATCCGGGGTGTTACAGTAGCCTATCAGTTATGTCGACAACAATGTCGGTACCAAGGGCGAGGGATGAAGAGAACCATTTTCCTGCTCGTTGAACGAGGCGGACCAATAGGCAGTGTTCTCGTCCATCAGTGGTTACCATAATGTCATCAACAATAGTAACAGGGTCTTGCTGACAGAAATGTACACTGAGGTGTTTACATAAGCAGAAGAATATTTCTGCTTGGATCATATAGATCACCAGAAGGTTTAAACAAATCAATGGAAAGGAAAAGTGATTATCAGGTTTAAACAGAAGCATGGAAAGGAAAAGGTGTTTAAACACATATTTCAAGGGTATATCTTCCCAAGGACAAGCAGAGCATGATATCCATGACAGGATATAACGTAGCAAACCCTTTAGGAAAGGGGAGAGAAATATCATGACATTACCCATGCAACGGTGTTTGGATAATTGAGCAAGAAACATTTAGCATTGGGCTTCAAATGTTCCTGTTGAAAATCGGAGTACCATAGACATGCTTCGAGATAGCATTGACATGGTCAACAGGTGAAGATCAGACTTTGGAATCAAAAAGGATCCATCAGGAACAACTTATAGAATAAGTTTTACAATTTGCTCATGGAAGAATGACTAACCTTACCAAAAAGGAAACTATAACAATAGGTCCTCCGGCCAGGGGTGCTAGGCATGACATCACCTTACCGGGTCACATAAAGACCATTGTTATAACTCTTGGAAATATGTTCCAACCATCATCTCTGACCGAGATTCAGATTCGATTGGTGTCGTGATACATCAGACTCAGGTTGTCCGAGAAGAAAAGGTGCAACACAAATCGACGAAATGACATAGCAAGATTCTCGGGAAATGAACTATGGGAGCGGGTTCCTGAAACAATAGTTCATCATTAAATCAAGAAGAGGATGAGGAGGTGACTGATGGACTCAGCGATAACTCATCGAGGTATCCGAAAGATGGATCTCCACAATTATGTGGATAAGGAGATAACATTTGTCATATCAAATGATATAAGGAAGTAAGCTCGAGGAAGACATACACAATTAAACATTGGTTGAAAGGTGCGCCCAAAATATGGGTTGGGTTGCACGACTAATGTCAGAATGGTGATTCAATAATTAATAGTCTAAGAATGAACGGTCGACCATTAAGAGGGTTGCTAGAAGGGTAGAATCCAAACAACACCGTTCACTTGTGGGTACCCCGGTTGGAATCAACACAAGGACCAAGAAAGAATGGTGATGGTGAGAAGTATCATTATAGCAAGAATTCTGAAGAGGTGGAGCAATCCTCACAACATTCTTCACATCAAAGACGGTAATACTCCGCGGTAGAATCATAACATAAGTAGGATAGAAAGGAACTCAAGGGACAACACAAAACAGGAACAATTTTTGTGTTGGAGGGAATGCAATAACGTTGTGGATGATAACCCAAACCATCGAGGGCAAAGGATGCTATTTCTCATCAAGAATTCGATAGATATCTTGGAAGACCCCAGAATGTTGATGATGATCACGACACATTTGTCGAGAGGTTTCAAGAAGATGTAACTGATCGGCGATGACATCAAGTCAACGGAAATGTTGAAGCCAAAAGTCATTGGAACCATGGGTACGACACAAACTCGAAATCAAGCTTGCTGTTCAAGGACAAACGGTATGACGAGGAAGATCGACTGTAAGATTAGCTCACTATCAAAATTTGTGCTCCGAGAAGAAGGACCCGGTAGCACAGTTAAAATTTAGCATGATAATGATATAGCCGATCATGCTAGGAATGATGTGATCGGGTACAAACTCGTACTTATAGAAGCTTACTGAAGAGTTGTTGAACCGTAGTGCGGACTCGGTTCAGTTATTGGTGTCTTTGAGTGTTTAATAACTCAGAGCCCATGAAAAATTGGAATCAGTGGGAATGTAGCACTTGATGAAGAACTCGTAAGATGTTTATGCAGTTCCATGATAATCTCGAGATACCAGGGGGGTAATACTCGATGACAGATCAAAGTAGAGGTTGGACTGGGGTATTGCTCTACAGAAGACAAGTGCTTAAACTTGCACGAGAAATGGTATTTAAAAGAGAACATGGTCGGAACCACGATTGCAAAAGGCCAGATCCCAGATATAAGATGAACTTATACCAAAGGAATAATTAATTTCAGAGAAGCTTTAAAGATAAGATCTACATCGTGTCCATGGGCATGAACACAAGTTCAAGGTCGACTCCCACTTCTCCAATGCATAACCTTTCATTCACTTCTCACGTTCGATGAAGTTGCAGTGTTGAAATTTTATCTGGTGAAGCACCAGAAGAGTATGACTCGTGAAAACTTTCGGGTTCACACGGTTTAGAAAAGGCATATGTTCAACCCATAGGGGCTTCTTAGAAACATATACCACAAGTTTCAAGAGTAAATAACACAAGCCCGAAAGCAGAGCATGGTTGGCCAAGCAGAGGATACAACTTAACAAAGGCATTATGTATCAGGGGAAGAACTCACAAAGTGATCAAATATGAAGGACACTGTCGGATAACAACCCAACAAAGGACTTGATGGTCAACAAAGGATCTGATGTGAGTATCGATACTCAACCAGAAAAGGAAGGAATGCAAATGCAACAGGTTATGGAATCATCTGAATAATTCAAAGCTTAAATGCAAAGGAATTATGATTTCCACAACAAAGGACCAGAAGCAGACGTTCTGATCAAGGATGGATCAATTGAATATACCAGAGGCACAATCGACGACAGATAGTTTGGTCGAGAACCAGCTCATGTTAAAAATGACGTCTGAGCCGGAAAGATAATACTAGGACTCGACTGATGATTGTGAACATTCACAACGTATTGAATCAACGGACTCAAAAAAGATGGTGATGAAGGATGCCAATATGATTACTATACTTATGGGATTAATCATAATGAAAGCAAACAAGAAATTCCAGAGCAATAGGTTGCTGAGGATTTTCGGAATATCGAATGGTATTTCGAAGACTTTTGTATAACACATGAACAACTGGGGGATGAGCGGATACTCGATAAGTGCGAGAATTAACCGTAGGGGTATTCAGATGACAAAGAACAACGAGGCAGTAAGCTCAAAGGATTATCGAAACAACGACGAGTTTTTCAGGGTATCTTGTAATAACAAGACCAACTGGGGATGAAGGTAAGAATAACAACTGCAAGTAGTTATCCATAAGGGTTTACGGTGGAAGGGGAATTGCAAACGCGATGAACACAAGTTCTCGAGTTAACAACGGAGAGTATCTTCATGGTCTTCTGGTGCAGCAGACGATCATCAGTAATAAGGGGCTCTCCGGGTGAAAGTGATAACGAGATCCTAATGTTAGATTTAGTAAAATTCATTTAACCCGAATAGAAGAGAGATCAGAATCTCAGAGTATGGACAAGGAATAAAAGATCCTAATACCACCCAATGGCAACGTGTGCCCGTAGGACACACAGCCATGTTAGTAAAAGTTTTGCAATGTCTAGACTCGACATCGGCCAAGGAGTTGGAAAGGGGGATTCCTACAGGCAGTCGGCTCTGATACCAACTTGTGACGCCCCCGATTCAATCATACACTAATCATGCACGCAAACATGTACGATCAAGATCAGGGACTCACGGGAAGATATCACAACACAACTCTAAAAACATAAATAAGTCATACAAGCATCATAATACAAGCCAGGGGCCTCGAGGGCTCGAATACAAGTGCTCAATCATAGACGAGTCAGCGGAAGCAACAATATCTGAGTACAGACATAAGTTAAACAAGTTGTCATAAGATGGCTAGCACAAACTAGGATACAGATCGAAAGAGGCGCAGGCCTCCTGCCTGGGATCCTCCTAACTACTTCTGGTCGTCGTCAGCAGCCTGCACGTAGCAGAAGGCACCTCCAGTGTAGTAGGAATCATCGTCGACGGTGGCGACTGGCTCCTGGACTCCAGCATCTGGTTGCGACAACCAGAAAGAAAGGAAAGGGGGAAAAAGGAGGGAGAAAGCAACCGTGAGTACTCATCCAAAGTACTCGCAAGCAAGGAACTACACTACAAGGCAATATCGATGGACTGAACTGCAGAATGCCAGAATAAGAGGGGGATAGCTAGCCCTATCGAAGACTACGCTTCTGGCAGCCTCCGTCTTGCAGCATGTAGAAGAGAGTAGACTGAAGTCCTCCAAGTAGCATCTCCAAGTAACATCGCATAGCATAATCCTACCCGGCGATCCTCCCCTCGTCGCCCTGTGGAAAAGCGATCACCGGGTTGTATCTGGCACTTAGAAGGGTGTGTTTTATTAAGTATCCTGTTCTAGTTGTCATAAGGTCAAGGTACAACTCCAAGTCGTCCTGTTACCGAAGATCACGGCTATTCGAATAGATTAACTTCCCTGCAGGGGTGCACCACATAACCCAACACGCTCGATCCCATTTGGCCGGACACACTTTCCTGGGTCATGCCCGGCCTCGGAAGATCAACACGTCGCAGCCACACCTAGGCACAACAGAGAGGTCAGCACGCCGGTCTAAATCCTATGCACGCAGGGGTCTGGGCCCATCGCGCATTGCACACCTGCACGTTGCGAGGGCGGCCGGAAGCAAACCTAGCCTCTCTTATACAAGAGTAGGCATTCCAGTCTAATCCGGCGCGCGCCGCTCCGTCGCTGACGTCAAGAAGGCTTCGGCTGATACCACGACGTCGAGTGCCCATAACTGTTCCCACGTAGTTGGTTAGTGCGTATAGGCCAGTGGCCAGACTCAGATCAAATACCAAGATCTCGTTAAGCATGTTATTATGAAATAACCGCGGGCGCCGACCAGGGCCAGGCCGACCTCTCGGCTAGGTGGTCTCAACCTGCCCTATCGCTCCGCCACATAGTAACAATCGGGGGCCTGTGTGTGTGTGTGTGTGTGTCTTTGATGGAGACAATCGCATAGCCTTGGCATTGTGTTGTCGTCATGGAGATCGCACAAGCTATAGATATGGATGCATGGTTGTATACACGAATACGAAACTAATTGCCATTAGAATGAAATGTTAGTAAAAAAATTCTACCATACTTGAATAAAATAAAAAGGAAGAATCAACTAATGGGTCATGATCTCAAAAATATAAACATGCACACTTACTACGGGAGGTGCGCCAACGAAGAACATGTTGGGCATTAATGGCCAACGACCCACAACGGCAAGAAGAAGATGCTCGTGATGAGGTAACCATCGTAGAGCTAATTAAGGAGGGCATCCCAAAAATCTTCAAACCCTAGGCACCAAAGAAGTCGAGCGAGAGGCATAAAAGATCATATTCTCACGCTGGAAAAACGAAGGCATCAATGTGCTCCAATGCCACCTAGGCCCACTGCCAATACTATCCTGGTTGTCGCTTGATCTACCGCGTGCTACCATAAGAGAAGAACCAATGTGAGGGGACGAATAGGGTTTGCTCGGGGGACACGGTGTCATCGGTGAGATGGGAGAGAGAGGTAGAAGGAAGCAGTGGATGAGGTAATAAAAATAATCAAAACTTGTAGGAGGTGGATGGAACGCGTGAATATTTACTGGCCATGTGTTTATTGTGTTACGATAGAATAGGTTGATTACATTAATTGATTGCCTTATGCGTCACAAAGGAGAGATTGACTGCCATCCACGAATTGGTTGTGTTACCAAAGAATTATTGGGTTTGTCCGAGTAAATCAGGAGAGGAGAAAAACCGGGGAGGGTGGAGAAAAATCGATGGAGGAATGTACTGGGAGGGATGGCCGAAGGGGTGAGACGTAAGACGGGAGTGGGAACCTTACATGTTTTAGGTAGTAGAGATTAATACTCCATACATCTGGTGTCACACCGCCGAACCAGCATGATGGAGAGACGGTACGAAATAACAGAGTTACATTAATCTATAGTCCTGGCATCCCCCAGCCTGACCACTACGGTGACGCGGAAAAAAAGGACATGACACACCATACATTTGTCCATTGAAGTATGCGTCATTACTCCAACATAGATGTCCAATTGAAGAGGGTGTGAGGGAGAACGACATATTGTAGCATTTTCATGTCATAGAAAAATGACCCGGTGGTGCAGCAGTAACTTGGCCTTCTAGAGGGAGGGATAGGAATAAATAGTTCACTTTCGGTCCGAGTGGAATGAAGAGGAAAAAATTACATTGGTCTATGTGAAAGGGAAAAGTTTTCATCCGTCCGAATCGACCCTAACTCAAATGACGAGTTTATAAGTAAGAGGAGAAAAGAATTGCATTGACCCAAATAGAATGACTAAAAACGGCATGATGATGCAAAAACAATTTAAAAAAAGTTTTGGCGCCACACTGCCTGAGCACTATAGCGAAGCGGGAAAAAGGGGCATGACATTCCATACATTTGTCCATTGAAGCGTGTGGCATTACACCAACATAGATGTCCGGTCGAAGAGGGTATGAGATAGAACGTCATATTGCAGCTTTTCATGTCATAGGAAAATGACCCTGCGGTGTATGACCAATTTGGCCCTATGGAGGGAGGGAAGTGGTGGAGAGAAGTACTCCGGACAGATTTGTTTCTTTTTTTGAAGCTAGAGAAACGATGATGTGGCCATATACTTTTGGCGCCCAACACACACAATCTTTAGAGCAAATAAATGATGAGTCGGAGCTAGAACAAGCGGTAGGAAATAAATGGTTTGGTGCCGGTCGGAGTGGAAGGAAGAGGAAAAATATGGAAAAGAAAAATAAAAATCTTTATTTACACTAGTCCGTGTGGAAGGGGAAATTTGCAGGTCCCACGAATAATGTGTAAGTAAGAGAGAAAATATTTTGGTCGACTCAAATAGAATGAACCAAGGCAAAAGAAAAACGGCATCAAAACGCAAAAAAGACTTAAATCGCTCCGCGCTTCTAGCCCCCAACATGCACGAGTTAACAGCGACCTAGGGTTACAGGCTGCTGGGCCAAACCCGGCTAGAAGTACGTCACGAACGCTTTTTGCCTCGACAGGCCAGCATAGCTAGTGCTAGCTTTGCGTCCTCGACGATACATGATTGAACGTCTCGCTATTTAAGCCGCGAGGTGTCTACCGAAACAAGCGATGTGGTACTAAAATACTACTACTCCGTAGCACGCAGCGTCAACCGAGTGGTGCGCTCGTCTTCGGCCCACCTGTGGCTAAGCGCCCTGGTCTTCGCGTCTTCGGCCCACCGGCTAAGCTGGAACGGATGGATTTCGTGTAACGAGCACTGCGCGTGCGAGGTCTCCAACCAAGGAATCAACAACCGTACGCAACCACCCAAAAAACAAGAAGTCGTACGCAACCAGGGAACCAGTTGAGCCAGCTACAGCTAATCTATCTACTTTGATAATTTGAAGTAGCATAATTATGACACGTACATAACCAAGTTGATTTCCCCTCAAAAAAGAAAAACTTGTTCAGTTCTGCACTAAATGAAGCAGGTTCACCAATTGATGCTCTCGTGGTATGAATCTTGAAAATTTGCATCTAGCAACCAACAATCCACATGTACATATGGTTCCTCTGCCTCCCGCCCGTCCGTCTAGTCTCCGTTGGCCTTAGAATCATACGGGGGGCACGGTGGATCTCGACCCTTGTCCGTGGGATAGCCTCAATTTTAGATGGTTTTTTCCATTTTGTTAGGGTTTCTGTCCTGCTAAGGAAGGCCAGACGGCGGGGGCTCCTTTAATATAGAATGATTTTCTCCCCGCCTGGCCCGTTTCGATTGTCAGAAGGCGTGTGGAGATCTCTGGCGTATCTCACAGGATTCATTCGATGATTGTCTTTGATGAATCCAGAAGGTGTGTGGCGGCAGCGCGAGCTGCGGCGGTGCGGCGGGGGCGTGCCGCTGGTGCGAGGCATGGCGGCGGCCTGGCTCTCGGCCGTGCGGTGCGGGCGGGCGTCCAGGCCGTGGTGGCTGCATGGTGCAAGACCATGGCGTGGCGACAGATCGGGGCTGGCGCAGGCGCGAATCCGGCTCGGATCTGGCCCTGCGGCCGCAACCTCGGCTTCAGCGCGGGAAGAGGCCGGATCCTGGCCGGGCTTGGCCGGATCTAGCTTCTCCGTCCCCGTTGGCCGCCCTCGATGGGGCTCGGTGGCTTCGTTCCGGCGGCCAGCGAGGGCTGGATCCCGGGGCCGGCGATGGCGACACTATTCGGTGTCGTTCCCTTGTTGAGGCATCGCTGTTGAGAAGTTTTAGGACACTATCTGCTACCTCCGGGGAAAAACCTAGATCATTAGATCAAATGACGGCGGCATTATTGTGTTGTTTTCCTTATGTGGCGTCATTCTGGAAGGTGTACACGGGCTCGAGGGACCAGTGGGCGGAATAATTGGTGGAGCGGTGATTCATCCTGCACATTAATGGTGGCGCTTCTCGGCGGCGTGACGCAGTGGAGACTCGGCGCCCGATGTGTGGCAAGGGACTCGCGCAGGAGAGTGACGTTATCAGGCATCATGGTGGTGTCGGCGGCAGAGAGGCCGGGCAAGGTGGTGCAGCAGTACATCACTGAAGATGGATTGGTGGCAGGTGGCTGTGGCGACCTCATACCTGACAGGTGGACTGGTTGAGGAGTGCGCCGGACTGGTAGGTGCCCCATACCTGGTAGGCGTCCTGGTTGGGACCTCAGGTCTTAGATGTTTAGGTTTAGCTGCGATATCTGTTTGGTATTAGCCCCAGACTATCAATGCCCTTCATCAATTGAATAGGAGTAGCGAGAGTTGTTGCTTAGACGGTGGCTTTAGTCTTACTGTTGTATGACTTTGTAAGGTCTTGTGAGAATAATTAATAAAGTGTCCGTATGCATCGCCCAGATGCAGAGGCCAGGGTCCTCCTCCTTTTCTAAAAACTAAAAATTTGGATTTGGTCTTTATTCATTTTGTCTTCATGTTGGATCCTTCCGGCCTACGCATCTTTTCATCGGTGGTTCTTTTTTTCTGGTGCGCTTGTCCTATGGGGACTTTAAACGATGACTTCTTGACTGTTTATTTCAGCATGTTTTCCCGGCTCCGCCAAAGGAGGGTCAATGACAGTGGTGCGCCTTCGGCTCGCTTCATAGGTTGTAGTTCTCGCAAGGTCGTCTACGAATCTGGCCGTATTTTTTATTATTTCTGGTGTTCGTTGTGCTAATGATTGAAGATAATAGATCGGAAATTTTCCCGCAACAAAAAAAAACAGCCCACATGGAGCAACAATTTCAACCTAACAATTATATAGGTGGGCTTTTATTATCTTCTACTACTACACTACACTAGTTGCTTTCCTGAGAAACATTTGTATGATCTCTGTTAATGATACAACTCTCTAAACTATTCATATGGTCAGCACAGTCTCAACAAAATGTTCTTTACAGGATAAGGGTTTGTTTGTTGTTCTTGGAACTTCCCTGTTTCCAACTAACAACATTGATCAAATATTCAGTGAAACACATTGCAAGTCAAAATAAGTTCGAGTATGATATAGTAAAATGTATAGTTTCGTGCTTACACCACAATCCACAAAAGAAGGGAAAATTCTCTGAATTCCTCTTCTGTAGCATCGTCATCCTCAGTGATCATCTCTTCCCATGTCCCCCGGGATAGTCCTCAGTGTTAGATCGATCAGCCTCTTCGCCTACATACACAGAACATGGTTGGCACATAATTAATTTCTTCCCAGAATCACTTCCCTAGAAGTTGGCACCCCTCATCTGCGGTCATTTGTGTGCCTATTTTTCTAAAAAGGAAGACATTCACACTTCCTAGCATGATAATTAGCAATCTTCAAATATCATAATAGAAAATATATGGACGAAATTAGTTCTTCAGATGAGTCTATGGAAAAAGTTGTGGCTATCTGAGTATGAAAACACGGCGACACCCACAAAAGCTTGTGTCTAGGGAAAGTCCCGCAGTCGAGCCTATTCATCAACCCTGGTGAATTGAATGATTAAATAATTTGTGTCCATATTCTTATTAAGTGCAACTAAACATCACAAACAAAAAGGTTAAATGGAAGATTATAATCTAGCACTCAGTAAAATATATATGGTCATCAGCTGTGCAAAAGTTAGTTCATCGATTAGCATCAAGAAGAACAAAACAAAGGTATTTTCATTTCTGATGAAGTCAAATACACACAGAAAAAATAAACAACAAAATATGCTTGGTAGTGCCATTGATTTCATGAAACCAATGGACAAGCAATTCCATGCAAGGTTGGCACATTGGGTACCATATATAAGTGAGTGAAATGTGGATAAGCATGTCCTCATAGTACCATTGACTAAATCATTTCTCTTGGATCCTATCATTACTAGTAGAATGCACGTGCGCTCCTATGGGCTACAAATCATATAAATGGAGCAAACAAATAATTAAGCTAGTCTCTATGGTTGAAGCTCAATTCTCCCACGTGCGTCCGAGCGTGTTCGGACAAAGGGGCGTCTAGCGGGCTCCTCGATATTCAACCGTAGATGATCCAGGTTCACCCAAATCTAGCCCTATCTGGTGGGAGGGGGGAGGGGAATGTGGTTATCTGGATTATCCACCATTTTATTTCCAACATGCGGTCCGAACAGAAAAGACTCCACCCCATGATAGACACTTCCCTTTTCTTGTTGAACCTTCCCCTCACCGCTCGGTTTTCCGCTAAGACTGGATATTACTCCCTGGAGCCCTCTCCTTTAAAACTGGATGATGCCCGCCTCACCTTCGCCATGGCGTGCTCTCTTCTTCACACTGTACTTCCCCATGGACTGCGAAGGAGGAGTCTCCCGCCAATCGTTCTGCTCTTGGCCCTGACCCGCTCCCCCCATGTCCGTGTCGATCCACCACCGCCACCAAGGGCTAGGAGGCGTGCGCCACCCGTGACGCCGCCAAGCCAAGAAGACGGATCTGATGTCTTCCGAGCCATTGACAAGTTGTAACATAAAGTTGAATGTTGTGCATTACCACGAAACAAAAATAAGATGTTCGTTGTTGGGCATGCACCTTAGACGCCGCCGTGTGTTTTATTGACTCTTGAAGCAACAAATAAATGCATTTACCCTCCTTTCTTAACCAAAAATTTGCATGACTTGAAGAAAAAAAATATGAACTGCTCGCTCATGCAATTTGCTGCAAAGCCATCTCTAATGAAATGTAATTCGGTACATTATTAAAAGTAGGAAAATTATTTTGCTCAGTGCCGTAAGTAAACTGGCCAACTCCAACCCCCATCTCTCTCACTCTCGGCCCTCACTCTTATCACAAAATTCAGTACTAAGCGAGCCACCGCCATGGCAGGCCAGCAACGACGGATAAGGGCGGCAACTACCTTCCCTTCTTAGTGATAGTACCTCCTTTCCCTCAAATCAAATTTAAGGTATTGACAAAACATTATGCACTTAGGAGTAATATAATTAGATCCACGCCTCTCTTTCTTTCTCATCTCTCTGAATTTAAATATATGAATTTTGATTTTGCTAACCACATTTTGATTTTGTCACACTCACTCGCACCAACTACGTCGACTGGGCCATGGTGATGCGCGTGCAACTGCAGACTCAGGGCCTGTGGGAGGCCATGGAGTACGGCGACGGTGACGGCGACGATCGTGTCGTGCTGGCCGTGTTGCTCCGCACGGTGTCTCCAAAGAAGATCCGCGCCCTCGCCGGCAAGTACTCGACTAAGGAGGCATGGGAGACGCTGATGATGACGTGCATGGGCAGCGAGCGCGTCTGGGAGGCCAAGGCGCAGACCCGCCGACGCGAGTTTGAGGAGATACGCTTCCGCGACTGGAAGTCGATTGAAGATTACTCTCTTCGTCTGACAGCGATCGTGAACGAGCTGGAGCTGCTGAACGACCGTGTGACGGAGTACCGCGCCGTGCTGAAGTTTCTCCGCGCGGTGCCACGCAAGTTCAAGCAGATGGCCATGGCCATCGAGTCCTTCGTCGACCTGCGGTCGCTCTCTATCGAGGAACTGTGCGGGCGCTTGCGGTCCTTTGAGGAGAGCTACGCTCTTGACGATGTTGACCATGGTGTTGGCGAACTGCTCCTCACTGAAAGGGAGTGGTACGCATGCCTGCAACATCAAGGCCAGGGCTCCTCCTCGGGCACCAAGGAAGGCAAGGGACACTCCGGCACACGACCGCAAGGCGGCGAGCGGGCAGGTGGGCGCGGCGATGGTGGCAAGACGCCCGCCGACGTGAAGCGAAAGGGAAAATGCCGCTACTATAACATTCCTGGCCACTGGGCTAGGGAGTGTCGTAGGCGGAGCGCGATCGCCAGAACCAAGGTGGGGCGACGAACCTCGCCGAGGCAGACGTGGAGCCACCATCGCTTCTAATGGCTGCCGTCGAGGAGGGCGAGCACCCAGTCCAGGCCGTGGGCACGGCCAGCGATGTGGAGCCGTGGAGGTGGTACCTGTGCGCGCCCAGGCGGTCTTCCTCAACGAAGAGCCCGTCGTGCCAGAGACCACCGGAGCACGTGGTTCCTGGTACATGGAGACCGGTGCCAGCAGACACATGACAGGGGCGAGCGATGCTTTCATCAACCTCGACGAGACGGCTCCGTGCGCTTTGGCGATGGCTCCCTCGTCACGATCTGCGGAAAGGGTTGCGTCATTTTCCGGTGGACCAACGGCAACGAGTGGATGCTCCCGGACGTCTACTTCATGCCCAAGCTGCGGGCCAACATCATCTCACTCGGGCAGCTGGACAAGAAGGGATGCAAATCCGTGATCGAGGATTTGCACCTTTGTGTGTTCGACCAACAGATGGAGCTGCTCGTACGGGTCAGGCACACCGCAAATCGCATGTACATCCTGCGGCTGGACCTCGCCTCGCTGGCGTGCCCTCGTGGCAAAGTTGGATGACCCGGCGTGGCTGTGGCATGCCCGCCTCGGCCACCTCCACTTCCGCGCCATGAACGCCATGCCCAGGAGGGGCATGGTTCGTGGGATGCCGCTCGTGGATCACACCGACGAGATCGGTGATGGGTGCACAATCGGAAAGCAACATCGCCTGGCGTTCCCGCGCGCGAGCCCACACCGCTCAGAGCGCGCCCTGGACCTGGTGCACACTGACCTTGGCGGTCCGATCAAGCCAGCGACTGCGGGCGGTAATCAGTATTTCCTCTTGGTCGTTGATGACTATAGTAGATACATGTGGCTGGAAGTTCTCAGGTCCAAGGACGAGGTGTTCGCATGTTTCAAGAAGATTTAAGCGCAAGCCGAGGCGAAGCAGAGCTGCCGCCTGCGTGTGTTCTGCTCGGACAGGGGCGGCGAGTACTAGCGCTGGTGTTCTTTGCCGTTCTGTTGGTAGCTGGTTGCGGTGGTGTCCGTTGGGACCGGGAGAAATCCCTGGTTGGTGGCTCCGACCACGGCGGTGGCCAGGCCCTCGGGCGCGGCTCCCCTTCTTGAAGGCACCGTCGAGATCCCCTCTTCCCACCCCTTCCCCTCCATTCCAAGGTTAAATCCTGTAATCCCTTGCGGATTCGGCGGCGGCGGCGCTCAGCGTCGTAACCTCCCTGGGGGCGTCGTCTGGTTAGAAGGGTGTAGGTGTGCGGTGCTAGATCCGAGGTTTGCAATTGCAGCGGGGGTACGTGTGACAACGTGGTTTCCAGAGATGTCGGGCTTGCCATTCTCTGTTTGGTGCTTGCTGGCCGTCCCTTGTTCGCCGGTGCTCGGCTCCCTTGAGCCTGGGTGGAAGAGGAAAGGGTTCCCCTTCCCGGCAACAAAGACTCGGCAGCTCAATGAGCACCAGGGCCATATCCCTCGCATCCTGTGCATGTTCTGTTTCCCTGTTGTTTCGCCGCAAGCTCGATGCTTCTTCAGCTCCGATGTGCCGTTTCCTACAGCTTACTCTCTTCTTGTTTGGACACATGCGGTCTGTGCTTAAATGCCCAGTGAGGTATGCCTGTTGCTACGACACGGGTGCGAGCAAATGTTCTGTGTCTGCTACCCCAAGATCGTGCCTTTCCTTGTTCTAGGGTGAACTCATCCCTCGCTCGACGGTGCGGCATCCTTCGAGCCAGGACGAGGGGGTAGGGACCCTCTTCGGTGAGGGAGAAGGAAGGTGTGATATCTTTCTGGTCCAGTGCAGGAGTTTTTGGCGTGTTTGTGGCCAAGGCAGTTGGCAATGCCATTGTCGCTGATGTTTCCTTAGGCGCCGGTGTTTCGAGCTTCAAGGGAGGTCCTTTCTCCAAGCGGTTCTTCATCTCTATCTTGTTTAGGTGCTTGTAGTTTGGGATTGTGTTGTAAGCTGTATCTTCAGCACCCATGTATCTTTGGGCCGCTCTTGTTTTATTTTCTTTGTAAGTGGCGTTGGGCTGCTCTTGTTGGCTGTAATTCCTGGCCGGTTGATGGCTTTGTTAATTCAAAGCCGGGCTCATTCTCGAGCCTTCGTTCTAAAAAAAAAGGCCCACTGCGAGCAGGGCAGGATCGTGCACCACACCATTGCTCGGTACTCACCATAGCAGAATGGGGTCGTCGAGCGCCGAAACCAAAGGGTGGTCTAGATGGCCCGTGCATGCTCAAGAGCATGGCCATGCCGGCCAAATTCTAGGGCGAAGCCGTCAAGTGCGTCGTGTACGTGCTCAACAGAGCGCCCACAGGGAGTCTCAATGGGGTGACCCCGTATGAGGCTTGGAACGAGAGGAGGCCCACTGTCGAGCACCTGCACACATTCGGCTGCGTCGCCCATATAAAGAAGATGGGGCCCGGTGTGACTAAGTTGTCCGATCGCTCGGTCCTCACCGTATTCATCGGCTACGAGGAGGGCTCCAAAGCCTATCAGGTGTACGACCTGGTGGCAAATCGGGTGTACGTCACCCGCGACCTGATGTTCGAGGAGCGCCGTCTGTGGGCCTAGTCAGTGGACGGGGCAGCGACGGCGACGCGCGGTAAGGAGGCGGCAACATCATCATTCACTGTGACATACACCACCGAGTTGGAGGAGCACATCATCGACAGGAATGAGGAGTCTACCCCGCCAATGACGCGATGCGTCTCCGAGCGTGTGACACCGACCTTCGTCACGCCCGGACCGAGCACAGAGCTGTGCACTCCACCGTTGCACGACAGCGCGCTGGACGCTGCGGTGTACACGGATGCGCTGTGACACTACAGTCACATGGAGGATGTGTACGATGCCGCCAATCCTGTGCAGGCGCAAGACGCCTGATCCAGAGTTCGATGACGACGAGCTCGGGGATGCTGTGCCTGGTCGCAGCAGCCGGTGGGCGTGGAAGTAGCACTGACCTTCCCCGAGTGGAGGGCGGCGATGCAAAAAGAGATGAAGGCCATCATCAATAACAACACATGGTCGGTCACCGTGGCTTCTCCTGGGTGTCGTGCGATCGGTCTGAAATGGGTCTTCAAGTTGAAACAGGCTGCGGATCGCAACATGGTGAAGCACAAGGCCAGGCTCGTCGTGAAGGGCTACGCCCAGCAAACAGAGGGTGGACTTCAACAAGGTGTTCACGCCAATGGCGCAGATGGAGATGGTGTGCGTGCTGATCGCGCTTGCCACGCATGCTGGCAGGCAGGTCCATCATATGGATGTCAAGTCAGCGCTCCTGAACGACGATCTGGTAGAGGAGGTCTACGTCCAGCATACGGAGGGTTTCGTCAACCCCGATGATCCTTTAGTCATCCTCAAGCTCAGCAAGGCCCTGTATGGGCTGCGACAGGCGCCACTTGCATGGTATGCCAAACTTGATGCCTCTCTCCATGAACTTGGGTTTGCACGCAGTCCTCTGGAACACGCCGTGTACAGACGCGGCGAGGGCCTCGCTCCTCCTCGTGGGGGTCTACGTTGACGACTTGGTCATTACTGAAGCTAACGGTTACGAGATCATGGTGTTCAATGCCGAGATGCAGCACCTATTCAAGATGAGCGACCTTGGGTTGCTGTCCTACTACCTCGGGATCGAGGTGAAGTAGGAGCGGGGCAAAATCACGCTCTGCAAGAGAGGATACGTGGAGAAAGTTCTCGAGCGCGCTGGGATGAGTGGCTGCAATCCATGCAACATACCGTTGGAGGTGCGCCTGAAGCTGAGCAAGGAGGACAGCGCGCCTTCGGCGGATGCCACAAAGTACCGCGGCATCATCGGCTGTCTGCGCTACCTCGTCAACATGAGGCCGGACATGGCTCTGGCCGTGGGCGTGACCAACCGGTACATGGAGGCGCCGAGCACGCACCACTGGACGAGGTGAAGTAGATCCTCAGGTACATCCGCGGCACTCTGCATTATGGCTGCGGCTACAAGAGGAGGTCGGGTGCGCCCTCCCTGGTCGGCTATAGCAACAGATACCACGCCGGCGATAGGAACGACTGCAAGAGCACCTCCGGCGTGGTCTACTTCCTCGGCGGCAGCGTCGTCACCTGGAAAAAATGACCACATCAATGCCATGTCATCATTTCTTTCACCGCTTATAAATTAACTATTTTTTAGCGGGATTTATTTGCAGGTTGACTTGGTTTTTTTCTCTCAGAAACCATGCTAAAGGTATGGGAGGGAAAAATATTAAAAAAACGTTGCACTGCCTATCACTTGAACCAAGACCATTTGGAATTAGCACTGCATCACTGATCACTGACCGCTAGAACAACAACCTGTTTCCACACTAACATGCATGCCGATATATATAGACATATATATATATACTCTCATAGAATCACACTAGTGCAGAACCGGGCTATAGTACCGGTTCGTAAGGTCCTTTAGTGCCGGTTCTGTAACCGGCACTAAAGAGTGAGGACTAAAGGTCCCCTTTAGTCCCGGTTCAACACAAACCGTCACAAAAGGGCCACCATGTGGCATGAGCCCGCGCCGGGGGTTGGGAGACCTTTAGTACCGGTTGGTAGGTTTAGGGGTTTTTGGGTTTATGATTTCTTTTTCCTTTAATTTTGTGTTTTTCATTTAATTCTTTTTCATTTGCTGGTATTTTATGATAATGCATATTGTATACATTATGTATATATATAAATAGAATTTCTCGTAGAACTGATGATATATATATCGTCGAATGTCTCGCACCACCATTCACACATACACATGTATATATACAATTTGGTATATACAATTTATCTTACCTGGAGGCATTACTGCGGTAGCGGGTAATGAAATTCTCCTTTGGGATCTATATGACCTGGTCGAGCAAAAATCCCGCTATTTCTTCTTGAATTGCTAGTACGCGATTCCGTTGGTAGGAGCTTATCCCGCATCTCATTGAACTTTAAAGAAGGAGATCAATATGCATGTATTAGTTGTGTGTATATATATATTAGATATCGATAATGATGTAAAAATTGTAAATAGTGTTCTCACAAACATATCCATAGTTGTCTATGAGATATGCTCCTTTCGGACGCCATCATACGAATGTTCTCGCAAACGTAGTATGCACATAAATCATTTCCCTGCGCCTGCTTCATGGCCTTTACGAGAATAGAATTCAATCAGATAATAATTAATCAAGCATGATAATTAATGGTATTGAAACTAGAATTAAAGAGATGGTAGCTAGCTAGTACTACTTAATTAATTACCTTGGGTCGATACCAAAATAGCTTTTGTTTCGATTGGCCTTGAACCGTTTTAATGTACTTTTCCCAAGCCCTACCCGCCGGCAAAGAAAATGAATAAAGGAGTTATTAATTAGTTGATATCAGGAAATGACAAACTAAAGAGGCCGACATATAGTTCGATAATGATTGAAATTACCTGTTGACCATCCCCTTCACGATTTCGTACTCAGTAACTGGTTTAAGTAGTGAGTCCAGTACTTTAAGTTTTGCTTCGTCAACTTGAATGATTAACAAGATCTAGTGAAAACTGCATGCGCACACATTTGCATGTATAAATTAAGCGGGCATGTGCATAACACTCATCAACTAACCTAAACCCTATACACTCATTAACATCTAGCTAGTAAGCAAAATAGAATTTGTAGTACAAGACAATGTGACTCACCCGAAGTTGTAAGGAAGTAGTATATCTCGATTGGTATTTAGGCGCTTCAAGAACTCTAGCATGCTTTTCTTTGTTACTTTTCGATAGAATTCCTGTGACCATGTCTCTTGATTAATGGTATTTGAGTCAATGAACCCAATGCCATAGCGTCCAACTTTTTTCATTTGATAGACCTTCATTCTGCATAATACCACAGAAAAGAATATAGTGAGGATAATTACAGGTAATGATCAACGAGCACTACAACTAGCTTGAGACTTAAATTATACAAAGAAATCACTTACAGACAATAGCAACTGACGATAGATTTGTCGAGTGCGTCTTGATTGAATAACTGAAACTGTTCTGTAAACTCAACATACAGAGCATTTTCATGGTAGTAATGCTCTGGCTTGACTCTCACCATGAGGGACTCTCGATTGGTAGTGTTGGCAATTTTCATGTACCATTCATGCAATTAATACGTTCTCGTTGAGAGCTTCTGGACCTCCTCAGGCTTGACCAAAGGTTTGCCGCGGGCATATTTCCATTTTAGTTTCTGCTCTGTAAAACTTTCCATGGGCTCGAGCTCTAGGAGTTGTTCTACAGTGCATCCAATCTCTGCAGCCTGCCTTCTATGATCCTTGGTTATTACCAGATGATCTGCCGCACTGGTACTCTTTTGTGTTGGTACAATGAGCGGGGGGGGGGTCGATTGCGCCGCCTGTTCTCCCAGCTGGGGAACAGTTTCCCGCTTTTTTGGCAGCTGCTAGGCTCGTGCTCGACTCTTTCTTTTTTTGTGCTTGATATGCCTTCCTGATTTGGCGCTCATAGTCTGAGTCAATAGGCTTGGGAGCTGGTGCTCTAGCCATATGAATGAAGTGGTCAATGATATGCTCAGGTACAATCTCCTTTTGCGGTGATGGCAGTTTCATCCAAAATGGGCATCCAATTGGCGATGCACTTCGGCTTCGTTTTCCTCCTCACTCAGGTCGTAAGGCCAAAGAGGAAGAGGCTTGAGGCTTGGACCATATTAGAATCTCTTGCCTCCTGTACTTGTATAGCTAGCCGCCGAAGCTGCGGCGGCTGTCTTTCG
>NC_057813.1:753612490-753631782 GCF_018294505.1 Triticum aestivum | reverse complement strand
GGTCGATTGCACCGCCTGTTCTCCCAGCTGGGGAACAGTTTCCCGCTTTTTTGGCAGCTGCTAGGCTCGTGCTCGACTCTTTCTTTTTGTGTGCTTGATATGCCTTCCTGATTTGGCGCTCATAGTCTGAGTCAATAGGCTTGGGAGCTGGTGCTCTAGCCATATGAATGAAGTGGTCAATGATATGCTCAGGTACAATCTCCTTTTGCGGTGATGGCAGTTTCATCCAAAATGGGCATCCAATTGGCGATGCACTTCGGCTTCGTTTTCCTCCTCACTCAGGTCGTAAGGCCAAAGAGGAAGAGGCTTGAGGCTTGGACCATATTAGAATCTCTTGCCTCCTGTACTTGTATAGCTAGCCACCGAAGCTGCGGCGGCTGTCTTTCGCTGTTGCTTAGGCGGCGGAGACAGCTGACGCGGTGCCTGATGACTTGGAGGAGGAGGACTGGGATGACGCAGTGGCGGACTTGGACAAGGAGTGGGCTCATGCGGTGCCGGACTTGGAGGAGCAGGAGTGGGCTCACTCGTTGGCGAACTTGGAGGAGCAGTACTCTGCTGAGGCGGTGGCTGATGACTTGGAGGAGCGGGAGTCTGCTGACGCGGTGGCGGACTTTGGGGAGGAGTCGGCTGATGCGGAGTCGGTGGCCTTGGAAAGGCGATGCAATCCTTTCTCCATAGAATGATATGATGTAATGGCTCTCCCAGTGTGCGCTCGTTGTCACCTCCAGGAATGTCAAGTTGTAGCCCCCAATATTCTGCCACCGCTTCATCAATCGCGACACGAGCATAGGCGGCTAGAATCGGATCACTACTGCAGAACCGGGCTTTAGTGCCGGTTCGTGACGGCCTTTAGTACCGGTTCGTCACGAACCGGCGCTAAAGTGCAAACACGTGGCACGAGCCAGGCCCGTGTGCGTGTAGGACATTAGTACCAGTTGGTAACACCAACCGGTACTAAATGTTTGGGTGTTTTTTTTTAATTTTTGCTTTAATTTTGTGTTTTCAATTTGGCTTTATTTTCCATTTAATTATTTTTTGTTTGCTGGTATTTCACGATACTACAAATTGTACACGTTATGCATATATATTAAATAGATTTTCTCATACGTAGAACCGCATATATATATAATATATATCATCGAATGTCTCACAGCCAACACCATTAACTATTCACACATATACACATGTATATACATATACAATTTCTACTACATGTTGCCTTGGTGCCTTCGGAGCACGATGACAAGTGGTTCATGAGGGCGGTAGCGGGTAATAGTATTCTCCTTTCGGATCTATGACCTGGTCGAGCAAAAATCTGGCTATTTCCTCTTGAAGTGCTTGTATGTGGTCCGATGTTAGGAGCCTATCTCGCACCAATCTGAACTGTTAAGAAGGAGATCAATATGCATGTGTGTTAGTTGTGTGACTAGATATTGATAATAGTGTGAATAGTGTTCTGACAAAAACGTACCCAGTCCTGTCTATCAGATATGCTCCTTTCCCACGTCATCATGCAAAAGTTCTCACAAACGTAGTATGCACACAGATTATTCCCTTTCGCCTGCCTCAGGGCCTTTACGAGAATGGAATTGAATCTGATAATGATTAATCAAGCATAATAATTAATTAATGATATTGAAACAAGAATTAAAGAGATGGTAGCTAGCTAGTATTAGTTAATTACTTACCTTGGGTCGATGCCTAAACATTTTTTTTCCATTCTCCTGGAGTCACCGCGATGAACTTTGCCCATGCCCTACCCGCCGGCAAAGAAAATTAATAAAGGGGTTATTAAATAGTTCATATCAGGAACTAATAGTTAATTATGATTGAAATTACCTGTTGACTATCCCCTTCATGATGGTGTAGTCTTTATCTTCTTTAGTTAGTGAGTTCAGTAATTCAACTTTTCCTTCCTCAACTTTAATGTCTATCAAGACCCAGTGCCAACTGCATACGCACATGTTTGCATGTCTTAATTAAGCGGGCATGTGCATAAAATTAATCAACTACCGTAAACCGTATACACTTAATTATTAATATCTAGCTAGCTAGTAAGCAAAAACAGAATTTGTAGTACAAGACAGTATGACTCACGGGAAGTTGTAAGGAAGTAGTATATCTTCGAAGGTATTGAGGCGCTTCAAGAACTGTAGCATGCTTTCCTCTACAGTAGCTTTACAATGTTCAATCTCCCATATGTCCTGGTTAATGGTATTCGGGTCAATGAACCCAACGCCATAGTGTCCAGCTTTTTTCATTTCATACATCTTCATCCTGCATATAATACCACAGAAAAAGAATATAGTGAGGATAATTACATGTAATGATTGATCAAAATTATCACTACATAACTAGCTTGAGACTTAAATTACAGAAAGAAATCACTTACAGACAATAGCAACTG
Organism: Triticum aestivum; assembly: GCF_018294505.1. Classification (NCBI taxonomy): domain Eukaryota; kingdom Viridiplantae; phylum Streptophyta; class Magnoliopsida; order Poales; family Poaceae; genus Triticum; species Triticum aestivum. Next base: position 753,629,375 of record NC_057813.1, on the reverse strand, counting down.
ACGATTGACTTGTCGAGTGCGTCTTGTTTAAATAACTGAAATAGTTCTGGATACTCAACGGCCAGAGCTTTCTCATGGTAATAATGCTCATGCTTGACATTCACCATGAGGGACTCTCGATTGGAAATCCTGGTAATGTTCATGTACCATTGATGCAATTGATACATTCTCTTTGGGAGGTCCTTGACCTTGTCTAGATGGACCAAAGGTTTGCCCCGGACATATTGCCATGCTATTTACGATTCTTTAAGCGTAGGCATGGGCTCGATTTCGAGGAGTTGTCCAACAGAGATATTGAGCATTTGAGCCTGCATTATATGATCCTCTGTTATTACCACATCGCCATGTTGGGGAACACTAATGGTTTGCCCACAATAATATTTGGCGCGCGTACTACTCCTCTCATGTGTTGTTGGCACAACAAGCGGGGGGATCGCTTGCGCCGCCTGTTCTCCCAACTGGGGAACGGTTTTCCCGCATTTTTTGCCAGCTTCTTGTTGGCTCGAGCTTGAGCTCGCTTCCTTCTGTAGTCGTGCTCGATGTGCCTTCCTGATTTGGCGCTCATAGTCCGAGTCAATAGACTTGGGAGCTGGTTCTCTAGCCATACGAATGAAGTGGTCAATTACTTTCTCAGGCACTTTCTCCTTTTGTGGCGGTGCCGGTTTCGGTCCAAAATGGGCGTCCACTTGGGCTTGCACTATGGCTGTGTTTTGCTCCTTAGTCATGTCGTAAGGCCTCTGAGGAAGAGGAGCGAGGCTTGGACCATATTTATATCGCTTGCCTTCGCCTGTACTTCCTGAACTACCTCGACTCATACCGCTACGCACCAAAGCTGCGGGATGTCTCTTCTGCGAATGCTGAGATGACGGAGACGGCTGACGTGGAGTTGCACCAGGAGAAGTGGCCTGACGATGTGCCGGACTTGAAGCAGGAGGTGTGGCCTGACACGGTGCCGGACTTGCAACCGGAGAAGTGGCATGACACTGTGCCGGGCTTGAAACCGAAGGAGTCAGCTCACGCGTTCGGGGACTTGGAGAAGGTGGCGGACTTCGAGGAGGAGTCGTCTCACGCGTTCGTGGACTTGGAGGAGCGGGAGTCTGCTGACTCGGTGGCGGACTTCGAGGAGTCGGCAGACGACGCGGTGTCGGTGGACTTCGAATGATTATGCAGTCCTTTCTCCATAGGATGATACGATGTATGGCCTCTCCGAGTGTGCGCTCGTCTTCACCTCCAGGAATGTCAAGCGTTAGCCCCGAATATGGGTCCACCACTTCATCAACCATGACACGAGCATAGCCCTCTGGAATCGGGATGCAATGGTAGGTTGCTTCGGGGGTAACTGGAAAAGCAACGCCTTCCGCCACTTTCATGGATATGTTCTTCATTTTGGAGTGTAGCTCGCAGTTAGTGTTCTCTATGATGTCATCCACAGGGTATTTATCCAGCAGTGTGTCACCCGGGGCAGAACCAACGCTGCTTCTCGGCATGGATGGGATGGTGCTATCCAATGCTGGACGGTCATCCACTTGCTGCTGCCGCTGCTGAGACCCCCTTTCCTGGCTAAGTGAGTCGATCTGTTGTTGCTGCTGCTGGAATTTGAGTGCCAGGTCCGCGTGCCTTGCTTCTAGGCCCTGAAGGCATTCTGCGTCCTGCTTCCTCTGCTCCTCCTCCAGCTTCCTTTTCTTCTCCTCCTCCATCTTCCTTCTTGCACGGCTCCTGTAGTCCTTGTTCCATTCTGAAAAGCCCTCATACCAGGGAATAACGCCCATGCCTCGTGTTCTTCCCGGGTGTTCAGGATTTCCCAGGGCGCGCGTAAGCTCGTCGTTCTCTCTGTTGGGCGTGAAGACCCCCCTTCGAGCTTCATCTATTGCATCAATTATCTTTTGTTCGGCTCCTTTCAGACTTGCCTTCCGTGAAACTCCGCCTGTCTTCGGGTCCAACGCTCCCCCATGCGCATAGAACCAAGTTCTGCACCTGGGGGGCCAGTGCCGGGTAACCGGAGTGACCCCTGCATCCTCCATCTCTTGCTCAGACTTATCCCACTTAGGCAATGCCACCGCGTAGCCACCTGGACCCAGCCTATGGAACTGCGTCTTTCTTGCGGCATTTGCCTTGTTTTTCATCGATCGTTCCTTAGATAATTCTGAATCCTTGAAGGTCACGAAATCGTCCCAATGTTCTCTTTGCTTCTCCAGTGTTCCCTTGAAATCTGGAGTCTTCCTTTCATTAGCGAGGTAGTTGGCCCATACAGTTTTCTTGTGGGTGTTGAATGCAATTGCCATCTTCTTAAGAGCAGCGGCCTTGACTTTGTCCACATCTGCTTTAGTGAAATGATCTGGTAGGGTGAAATGTTCCATCAGAGATTTCACCAGGTCTTCTTTGGCTCTGCCATCAACCCAAGTAACACCTGGACATTTAGTCTTTGGCTCTTTCCATTCTTGAATGGAGATCGGGAGTTTGTCCTTCACAAGAACTCCGCACTGACGAGTCCACTTGTTCGCAATGTTCTTAGGCGTGAGGGGTTCGCCACTAGGTTTGATGGATTCGATGTGGTACTTTACACCATCCTTCAACAATCTGCCCGAGCCTCGCTTTGTCTTGCTGTCTGTAGAAGCAGATTTGCTCGATCCGGAGGGCTGAAAGAAGAAAGATCGATTCGTTAATATATCTTCAATAAAAAAAACATGTGATGATCATCATGATGCATGCTTATATAAATATACCTCGCTGGTAGTGTTTGTTATTTGAAGATCAGCATTGTCTGTGTCATCACAAACATTGTCTGTGTCATAATCATAATCATAGTTCATGACTTCATCAGCCCGGTCGTCGAGATCGAATATATTTTCATCACCCTCTCCGGTATTGTTAAGATATTGGGAGCCGTCATCTGCTTCATTCAGATCATCTAGCCTGTGAGGGCTGCGTATGATGTGGAACAATTCCTCTTCTCTCTCTCTGCCGGTATTGTCCGCCATAGCTTTTACTTTACTAATAATACAGAAGAAATATAAAACAATTTAGTATTCAAATTACAATGCATGGATGCAATTAATCAATAAGGAAAATCTGAATCTCGAATACATCCTCTCGAATATATAATCTCGAATACATCATCGTCTTAATATATATAATCTCGAATACATCGTCTCGAATAGTATATATCGAATACATCACTGGCTAGGTACCTAATAAAGATCGAGTACTACAGAAGAATCTAGGGCGCCACTCGAGGTTCCTGGGGCGCGGGCGGTGCACACCCAAAGAGAAGGAACCATCAGAGGATCATATCTCCGGTCATCTGCCCAAAGAACCCGCCAAGTAGTGGAGAACCTGACGTCGTTCATAGCAGCCATGTAGCGATGGACGTGCTCATCTTCCTCCCTGACACGGTGACGCACCACCTCCGGTGGGGCCGGCTGGCTCTGCACCGAATGTGGCCCACGCGAACGCCACCAAAGAAGATCAGGGTCGACGACGGGACCCGAGCTCGGGTTCCTCACCAAGCGGCGCGCCCCTCCAGGTAGCACCTCCCAGTGCCAGCCTGGCGGAGCCCAGTCCCGGACATGGGTCCCCTGAAGCATGACGTCGTTGCAAACAGGTCGACGGCGAGGATGCGGGCCGGGCATATCATCGAGAACAAATACTATATGCCCGCAAAAAGTAACATTTTTTAAATGATTGGATTGTGATAACTAAAATTCTATATATATGCAAATTCTAACAATTTGACATTAATCTAATTCATCTAACTAAAACTAATTCTAAAATTTCCTGATTATATAACTAACATTTCCATAACAATTCTAATATTTATATAACTAAAAAACAGAAAAATTGCTAACATTTCTATAAATATTTCTATAACTAAAAAACAGAAAAATTTATAACATTTCTATAAAACTAACATTTCTAATATTTATATAACTAAAAAACAGAATAATTTCTTGTTGGAAATATGCCCTAGAGGCAATAATAAAAGCACTATTATTATATTTCCTTGTTCATGATAATTGTCTTTATTCATGCTATAATTGTGTTATCCGGAAATCGTAATACATGTGTGAATAACAGACACCAACATGTCCCTAGTGAGCCTCTAGTTGACTAGCTCGTTGATCAACAGATAGTCATGGTTTCCTGACTATGGACACTGGATGTCATTGATAACGAGATCACATCATTGGGAGAATGATGTGATGGACAAGACCCAATCCTAAACATAGCACAAGATCGTATAGTTCGTTTGCTAGAGTTTTCCAATGTCAAAGTATCTTTTCCTTAGACCATGAGATCGTGTAACTCCCGGATACCATAGGAGTGCTTTGGGTATGCCAAACGTCACAACGTAACTGGGTGACTATAAAGGTAGACTACGGGTATCTCCGAAAGTGTCTGTTGGGTGACATGGATCAAGACTGGGATTTGTCACTCCGTATGACGGAGAGGTATCACTGGGCCCACTCGGTAATGCATCATCATAATGAGCTCAGAGTGACCAAGTGTCTGGTCACGGGATCATGCATCACGGTACGAGTAAAGTGACTTGCCGGTAACGAGATTGAACAAGGTATTGGGATACCGACGATCGAATTCGGGCAAGTAACATATCGATAGACAAAGGGAATAGCGTACGGGATTGATTGAATCCTCGACATCGTGGTTCATCCGATGAGATCATCGTGGAGCATGTGGGAGCCAACATGGGTATCCAGATCCCGCTGTTGGTTATTGACCGGAGAGTCGTCTCGGTCATGTCTGCTTGTCTCCCGAACCCGTAGGGTCTACACACTTAAGGTTCGGTGACGCTAGGGTTATGAAGATATGTATATGCAGAAACCCGAATGTTGTTCGGAGTCCCGTATGAGATCCTGGACGTCACGAGGAGTTCCGGAATGGTCCGGAGGTAAAGAATTATATATAGGAAGTGCTATTTCGGGCATCGGGACAAGTTTCGGGGTTATCGGTATTGTACCGGGTCTACCGGAAGGGTCCCGGGGGTCCACCGGGTGGGGCCACCTGTCCCGGGGGGCCACATGGGCTGTAGGGGGTGCGCCTTGGCCTAGATGGGCCAAGGGCACCAGCCCCTATAGGCCCATGCGCCTAGGGTTTCCACCATGGAAGAGTCCATGTGGTGGAAGGCACCCCTAGGTGCCTTGGGGGGGAGGGAAACCTCCCCTTGGCCGCCGCCCCCCCTAGTAGATCTCATCTACTAGAGCCGGCGCCCCCCCGGCACCCCTATATATAGTGGGGGGGAGAGGAGGGATTTCAGACCAGCCCCTGGCGCCTCCATCTCCCCCCGTTACGTCTCTCCCTCGTAGTCTCGGCGAAGCCCTGCTGCTGTGACGCCCTGCATCCACCACCACGCCGTCGTGCTGCTGGATCTTCATCAACCTCTCCTTCCCCCTTGCTGGATCAAGAAGGAGGAGACGTCTCCCGTCCCGTACGTGTGTTGAACGCGGAGGTGCCGTCCGTTCGGTGCTGGTCATCGGTGATTTGAATCACGTCGAGTACGACTACATCATCACCGTTCTTTTGAACGCTTCCGTGCGCGATCTACAAAGGTATGTAGATGCATCTAATCACTCGTTGCTAGATGAACTCCTAGATGATCTTGGTGAAACGAATAGGAAAAATTTTGTTTTCTGCAACCTTCCCCAACAGTGGCATCATGAGCTAGGTCTACGCGTAGTTCTTCTTGCGCGAGTAGAACACAATTTGTTGTGGGCTTAGATTTGTCAACTTTCTTGCCGTTACTAGTCCTTTCTTGCTTCATCGGTATTGTGGGATGAAGCGGCCCGGACCAACCTTACACGTACGCTTACGTGAGACCGGTTCCACAGACTAACATGCACTAGTTGCATAAGGTGGCTGGCGGGTGTCTGTCTCTCCTACTTTAGTTGGAGCGGAATTGATGAACAGGGTCCTTATGAAGGGTAAATAGAAGTTGATAAATCACGTTGTGGCTTTAACGTAGGTAAGAAAACGTTCTTGCTAGAACCCTAATTCAGCCACGTAAAACTTGCAACAACAATTAGAGGACGTCTAACTTGTTTTTGCAGCAAGTGGTTTGTGATATGATATGGCCAAAGTTGTGATGAATGATGAATGATCTATATGTGATGTATGAGATGTTCATGCTATTGTAATAGGAATCACGACTTGCATGTCGATGAGTATGACAACCGGCAGAAGCCATAGGAGTTGTCTTTATTCTTTTATATGACCTGCGTGTCATCAAGAAACGCCATGTAAATTACTTTACTTTATTGCTAAACGCGTTAGCCATAGTAGTAGAAGTAATAGTTGGCGAGCAACTTCATGTAGACACGATGATGGAGATCATGATGATGGAGATCATGATGATGGAGATCATGGTGTCAAGCCGGTGACAAGATGATCATGGAGCCCCAAGATGGAGATCAACGGAGCTATGTGATATTGGCCATATCATGTCACGTTTATTATTTGATTGCATGTGATGTTTATCATGTTTTGCATCTTGTTTACTTAGAACGACGGTAGTAAATAAGGTGATCCCTCATACTAATTTCAAGAAGTGTTCCCCCTAACTGTGCACCGTTGCGACAGTTCGCTGTTTCAAAACACCACGTGATGATCGGGTGTTTTATTCAGACGTTCACATACAACGGGTGTAAGACAGATTTACACATGCAAACACTTAGGTTGACTTGACGAGCCTAGCATGTACAGACATGGCCTCGGAACACAGAAGACCGAAAGGTCGAGCATGAGTCGTATAGAAGATACGATCAACATGAAGATGTTCACCGATGTTGACTAGTCCGTCTCACGTGATGATCGGACACGGTCTAGTTTAACTCGGATCATGTAATACTTAGATGACTAGAGGGATGTCTAATCTAAGTGGGAGTTCATTAATAATTTGATTAGTTGAACTTAATTATCATGAACTTAGTCTAAATATTTTACAATATGTCTTGTAGATTAAATGGCCAACGTAGTCCTCAACTTTAACGCGTTCCTAGAGAAAACCAAGCTGAAAGACGATGGCAGCAACTATACGGACTGGGTCCGGAACCTGAGGATCATCCTCATAGCTGCCAAGAAAGATTATGTCCTACAAGCACCGCTTGGTGACGCACCCGTTCTCCCTGCAGAACAAGATGTTATGAACGCTTGGCAGGCACGTTTCGATGACTACTCCCTCGTTCAGTGCGGCATGCTTTACAGCCTAGAGCCGGGGCTCCAAAAGCGTTTTGAGAGACATGGAGCATATGAGATGTTCGAAGAGCTGAAAATGGTTTTCCAAGCTCATGCCCGGGTCGAGAGATATGAAGTCTCCGACAAATTCTTCAGCTGTAAGATGGAGGAAAACAATTCTGTCAGTGAGCACATACTCACTATGTCTGGGTTGCATAACCGCTTGACTCAGCTGGGAGTTAATCTCCCGGATGATGCGGTCATTGACAGAATCCTCCAGTCGCTTCCACCAAGCTACAAGAGCTTTGTGATGAACTTCAATATGCAGGGGATGGAAAAGACCATTCCTGAAGTATTTGCTATGCTAAAATCAGCAGAGGTAGAAGTCAGGAAGGAACATCAAGTGTTGATGGTCAATAAAACCACTAAGTTCAAGAAAGGCAAGGGTAAAAAGAACTTCAAGAAGGACGGCAAGGAGGTTGCCGCGCTCGGCAAGCAAGCTGCCGGGAAGAAGCCAAAGAATGGACCCAAGCCCGAGACTGAGTGCTTTTATTGCAAGGGAGCGGTCACTGGAAGCGGAACTGCCCTAAGTACTTAGCGGATAAGAAGGCCGGCAAAACAAAAGGTATATGTGATATACATGTAATTGATGTGTACCTTACTAGTGCCCGTAGTGGCTCCTGGGTATTTGATACCGGTGCAGTTGCTCACATTTGTAACTCAAAGCTGTTGGAAATATGCCCTAGAGGCAATAATAAAAGCATTATTATTATATTTCCTTGTTCATGATAATTGTCTTTATTCATGCTATAATTGTGTTATCCGGAAATCGTAATGCATGTGTGAATAACAGACACCAACATGTCCCTAGTGAGCCTCTAGTTGACTAGCTCGTTGATCAACAGATAGTCATGGTTTCCTGACTATGGACACTGGATGTCATTGATAACGAGATCACATCATTGGGAGAATGATGTGATGGACGAGACCCAATCCTAAACATAGCACAAGATCGTATAGTTCGTTTGCTAGAGTTTTGCAATGTCAAAGTATCTTTTCCTTAGACCATGAGATCGTGTAACTCCCGGATACCGTAGGAGTGCTTTGGGTATGCCAAACGTCACAACGTAACTGGGTGACTATAAAGGTAGACTACGGGTATTTCCGAAAGTGTCTGTTGGGTGACATGGATCAAGACTGGGATTTGTCACTCCGTATGACGGAGAGGTATCACTGGGCCCACTCGGTAATGCATCATCATAATGAGCTCAGAGTGACCAAGTGTCTGGTCACGGGATCATGCATTACGGTACGAGTAAAGTGACTTGCCGGTAACGAGATTGAACGAGGTATTGGGATACCGACGATCGAATCTCGGGCAAGTAACATATCGATAGACAAAGGGAATAGCGTACGGGGTTGATAGAATCCTCGACATCGTGGTTCATCCGATGAGATCATCGTGGAGCATGTGGGAGCCAACATGGGTATCCAGATCCCGCTGTTGGTTATTGACCGGAGAGTCGTCTCGGTCATGTCTGCTTGTCTCCCGAACCCGTAGGGTCTACACACTTAAGTTTCAGTTACGCTATGGTTGTAGGGATATGTATATGCAGTAACCCGAATGTTGTTCGGAGTCCCGGATGAGATCCCGGACGTCACGAGGAGTTCCGGAATGGTCCGGAGGTAAAGATTTATATATGGGAAGTCCTGTTTCGGGCATCGGGACAAGTTTCGGGGTTATCGGTATTGTACCGGGACCACCGGAAGGGTCCCGGGGGTCCACCTGTCCCGGGGGGGGCACATGGGCTGTAAGGGGGTGTGCCTTGGCCTAATGGGCCAAGGGCACCAGCCCCACATAGGCCCATGCGCCTAGGGTTTGAAGGGGGGAAGAGTCCTAGGAGGGGAAGGCACCTCCTAGGTGCCTTGGGGGGGAGGGAAACCTCCCCTTGGCCGCCGGCCATAGGAGATTGGATCTCCTAGGCTGCGCACCAACCCCCCTTGGCCCTCCTATATATAGTGGGGGAGAGGAGGGACTTCATACCTGAACGCCTTGGCCCTTGGTTGCCTCCTTCTCCCTCCCCAACACCTCCTCCACCTCCATAGTGCTTAGCGAAGCTCTGCCGGAGTACTGCAGCTCCATCAACACCACGCCGTCGTGCTGCTGCTGGTGCCATCTCCCTCAACCTCTCCTCCCTCCCTTGCTGGATCAAGAAGGAGGAGACGTGGCTGTTCCGTACGTGTGTTGAACGCGGAGGTGCCGTCCGTTCGGCGCTGGTCATCGGTGATTTGGATCACGTCGAGTACGACTACATCATCACCGTTCTTTTGAACGCTTCCGCTCGCGATCTACAAAGGTATGTAGATGCATCTAATCACTCGTTGCTAGATGAACTCCTAGATGATCTTGGTGAAACGAGTAGGAAAATTTTTGTTTTCTGCAACGTTCCCCAACAGTGGCATCATGAGCTAGGTCTATGCGTAGTTCTTCTTGCGCGAGTAGAACACAATTAGTTGTGGGCGTAGATTTGTCAACTTTCTTGCCGTTACTAGTCCTTTCTTGCTTCAGCGGTATTGTGGGATGAAGCGGCCCGGACCAACCTTACACGTACGCTTACGTGAGACCGGTTCCACCGACTAACATGCACTAGTTGCATAAGGTGGCTGGCGGGTGTCTGTCTCTCCTACTTTAGTTGGAGCGGAATCGATGAACAGGGTCCTTATGAAGGGTAAATAGAAGTTGACAAATCACGTTGTGGCTTTAACGTAGGTAAGAAAACGTTCTTGCTAGAACCCTAATTCAGCCACGTAAAACTTGCAACAACAATTAGAGGACGTCTAACTTGTTTTTGCGGCAAGTGGTTTGTGATATGATATGGCCAAAGTTGTGATGAATGATGAATGATCTATATGTGATGTATGAGATGTTCATGCTATTGTAATAGGAATCACGACTTGCATGTCGATGAGTATGACAACCGGCAGGAGCCATAGGAGTTGTCTTTATTCTTTTATATGACCTGCGTGTCATCAAGAAACGCCATGTAAATTACTTTACTTTATTGCTAAACGCGTTAGCCATAGTAGTAGAAGTAATAGTTGGCGAGCAACTTCATGGAGACACGATGATGGAGATCATGATGATGGAGATCATGGTGTCAAGCCGGTGACAAGATGATCATGGAGCCCCAAGATGGAGATCAAAGGAGCTATGTGATATTGGCCATATCATGTCACGTTTATTATTTGATTGCATGTGATGTTTATCATGTTTTGCATCTTGTTTACTTAGAACGACGGTAGTAAATATGATGATCCCTCACAATAAATTCAAGAAGTGTTCCCCCTAACTGTGCACCGTTGCGACAGTTCGCTGTTTCAAAACACCACGTGATGATCGGGTGTTTTATTCAGACGTTCACATACAACGGGTGTAAGACATATTTACACATGCAAACACTTAGGTTGACTTGACGAGCCTAGCATGTACAGACATGGCCTCGGAACACAGAAGACCGAAAGGTCGAGCATGAGTCGTATAGAAGATACGATCAACATGAAGATGTTCACCGATGTTGACTAGTCCGTCTCACGTGATGATCGGACACGGTCTAGTTTAACTCGGATCATGTAATACTTAGATGACTAGAGGGATGTCTAATCTAAGTGGGAGTTCACTAATAATTTGATTAGTTGAACTTAATTATCATGAACTTAGTCTAAAATCTTTGCAATATGTCTTGTAGATCAAATGGCCAACGTAGTCCTCAACTTCAACGCGTTCCTAGAGAAAACCAAGCTGAAAGACGATGGCAGCAACTATACGGACTGGGTCCGGAACCTGAGGATCATCCTCATAGCTGCCAAGAAAGATTATGTCCTACAAGCACCGCTTGGTGACGCACCCGTTCTCCCTGCAGAACAAGATGTTATGAACGCTTGGCAGGCACGTTCCGATGACTACTCCCTCGTTCAGTGCGGCATGCTTTACAGCCTAGAGCCGGGGCTCCAAAAGCGTTTTGAGAGACATGGAGCATATGAGATGTTCGAAGAGCTGAAAATGGTTTTCCAAGCTCATGCCCGGGTCGAGAGATATGAAGTCTCCGACAAATTCTTCAGCTGTAAGATGGAGGAAAACAGTTCTGTCAGTGAGCACATACTCACTATGTCTGGGTTGCATAACCGCTTGACTCATCTGGGAGTTAATCTCCCGGATGATGCGGTCATTGACAGAATCCTCCAGTCGCTTCCACCAAGCTACAAGAGCTTTGTGATGAACTTCAATATGCAGGGGATGGAAAAGACCATTCCTGAAGTATTTGCTATGCTGAAATCAGCAGAGGTAGATGTCAGGAAGGAACATCAAGTGTTGATGGTCAATAAAACCACTAAGTTCAAGAAAGGCAAGGGTAAAAAGAACTTCAATAAGGACGGCAAGGAGGTTGCCGCGCCCGGCAAGCAAGCTGCCGGGAAGAAGCCAAAGAATGGACCCAAGCCCGAGACTGAGTGCTTTTATTGCAAGGGAAGCGGTCACTGGAAGCGGAACTGCCCTAAGTACTTAGCGGATAAGAAGGCCGGCAAAACAAAAGTTATATGTGATATACATGTAATTGATGTGTACCTTACTAGTGCCCGTAGTAGCTCCTGGGTATTTGATACTGGTGCAGTTGCTCACATTTGTAACTCAAAGCAGGGGCTGCGGAATAAGCAGAAACTGGCAAAGGACGAGGTGACGATGCGCGTCGGGAATGGTTCCAAGGTCAATGTGGTCGCCGTCGGCACGCTACCTCTGCATCTCCCTTCGGGATTAGTTTTAAACCTTAATAATTGTTATTTAGTGCCAGCTTTGAGCATGAACATTGTATCGGGATCTCGTTTAATTCGAGATGGCTACTCTTTTAAATCTGAGAATAATGGTTGTTCCATTTTTATGAGAGATATGTTTTATGGTCATGCTCCTATGGTGAATGGTTTATTCTTTATGAATCTCGAACGTGATGCTACACATGTTCATAATGTGAGTACCAAAAGAAGTAAGGTTGATAATGATAGTCCCACATACCTGTGGCATTGCCGCCTTGGTCACATAGGTGTCAAACGCATGAAGAAGCTCCATGCTGATGGACTTTTAGAGTCTCTTGATTATGAATCATTTGACACATGCGAACCATGCCTTATGGGTAAAATGACCAAGACTCCGTTCTCAGGAACAATGGAGCGAGCAACCGACTTATTGGAAATCATACATACTGATGTGTGCGGTCCAATGAGTGTTGAGGCTCGCGGTGGCTATCGTTATGTTCTCACCCTCACTGATGATTTAAGTAGGTATGGGTATATCTACTTAATGAAACACAAGTCCGAAACCTTTGAAAAGTTCAAGGAATTTCAGAGTGAGGTTGAAAATCAACGTGACAGGAAAATCAAGTTTCTACGATCAGATCATGGAGGAGAATACTTGAGTCACGAGTTTGGCACACACTTAAGAAAATGTGGAATAGTTTCACAACTCACGCCGCCTGGAACACCTCAGCGTAATGGTGTGTCCGAACGTCGTAATCGCACTCTATTAGATATGGTGCGATCTATGATGTCTCTTACCGATTTACAGCTATCCTTTTGGGGCTATGCTTTAGAGACTGCCGCGTTCACTTTAAATAGGGCTCCGTCGAAATCCGTTGAGACGACACCGTATGAATTATGGTTTGGGAAGAAACCTAAGCTGTCGTTTCTAAAAGTTTGGGGATGCGATGCTTATGTCAAGAAACTTCAACCTGAAAAGCTCGAACCCAAGTCGGAAAAATGTGTCTTCATAGGATACCCAAAAGAAACTATTGGGTACACCTTCTACCTCAGATCCGAAGGCAAGATCTTTGTTGCCAAGAATGGGTCCTTTCTGGAGAAAGAGTTTCTCTCGAAAGAAGTAAGTGGGAGGAAAGTAGAGCTTGATGAAGTATTACCTCTTGAACCGAAAAATGGCGCAACTCAAGAAAATGTTCCTGAGGTGCCTGCACCGACTAGAGAGGAAGTTAATGATCAAGATACTTCTGATCAAGCCCCTACTGAAATTCGAAGGTCCACAAGGACACGTTCCGCACCAGAGTGGTACGGCAACCCTGTCTTGGAAATCATGCTGTTAGACAACGGTGAACCTTCGAACTATGAAGAAGCGATGGCGGGCCCGGATTCCGACGAATGGCTAGAAGCCATGAAATCCGAGATAGGATCCATGTATGAAAACAAAGTATGGACTTTGACTGACTTGCCCGTTGAGCGGCGAGCCATAGAAAATAAATGGATCTTTAAGAGGAAGACAGACGCGGATGGTAATGTGACCATCTATAAAGCTCGGCTTGTCGCTAAGGGTTATCGACAAGTTCAAGGGGTTGACTACGATGAGACTTTCTCACCGGTAGCGAAGCTGAAGTCCGTCCGAATCATGTTAGCAATTGTCGCATTCTATAATTACGAAATATGGCAAATGGACGTCAAAACGGCATTCCTTAATGGTTTCCTTAAGGAAGAATTGTATATGATACAGCCGGAAGGTTTTGTCGATCCTAAGAATGCTGACAAAGTGTGCAAGCTCCAACGCTCGATTTATGGGCTGGTGCAAGCATCTCGGAGTTGGAACATTCGCTTTGATGAGATGATCAAAGCGTTTGGGTTTACACAGACTTATGGAGAAGCCTGCGTTTACAAGAAAGTGAGTGGGAGCTCTGTAGCATTTCTCATATTATATGTAGATGACATACTTTTGATGGGAAATGATATAGAACTCTTGGACAGCATCAAGGCCTACTTGAATAAAAGTTTTTCAATGAAGGACCTTGGAGAAGCTGCTTATATATTAGGCATCAAAATCTATAGAGATAGATCGAGACGCCTCATAGGTCTTTCACAAAGCACATACCTTGATAAAATATTGAAGAAGTTCAATATGGATCAATCCAAGAAGGGGTTCTTGCCTGTGTTACAAGGTATGAAATTGAGCTCAGCTCAATGTCCGACCACGGCAGAAGATATAGAAGAGATGAGCGTCATCCCCTATGCCTCAGCCATAGGTTCTATTATGTATGCCATGCTGTGTACCAGACCTGATGTTAACCTTGCCATCAGTTTGGTAGGAAGGTACCAAAGTAATCCCGGCAAGGAACACTGGACAGCGGTCAAGAATATCCTGAAGTACCTGAAAAGGACTAAGGAAATGTTTCTTGTTTATGGAGGTGACGAAGAGCTCGTCGTAAAGGGTTACGTCGACGCTAGCTTCGACACAGATCTGGATGACTCTAAGTCACAAACCGGATACGTGTATATTTTGAATGGTGGGGCAGTAAGCTGGTGCAGTTGCAAGCAAAGCGTCGTGGCGGGATCTACATGTGAAGCGGAGTACATGGCAGCCTCGGAGGCAGCACATGAAGCAATATGGGTGAAGGAGTTCATCACCGACCTAGGAGTCATACCCAATGCGTCGGGGCCGATCAAGCTCTTCTGTGACAACACTGGAGCTATTGCACTTGCCAAGGAGCCCAGGTTTCACAAGAAGACAAGGCACATCAAGCGTCGCTTCAACTCCATTCGTGAAAATGTTCAAGATGGAGACATAGAGATTTGTAAAGTACATACGGACCTGAATGTAGCAGATCCGTTGACTAAACCTCTCCCTAGAGCAAAACATGATAAACACCAGAATTCCATGGGTGTTCGATTCATCACAATGTAACTAGATTATTGACTCTAGTGCAAGTGGGAGACTGTTGGAAATATGCCCTAGAGGCAATAATAAAAGCATTATTATTATATTTCCTTGTTCATGATAATTGTCTTTATTCATGCTATAATTGTGTTATCCGGAAATCGTAATACATGTGTGAATAACAGACACCAACATGTCCCTAGTGAGCCTCTAGTTGACTAGCTCGTTGATCAACAGATAGTCATGGTTTCCTGACTATGGACACTGGATGTCATTGATAACGAGATCACATCATTGGGAGAATGATGTGATGGACAAGACCCAATCCTAAACATAGCACAAGATCGTATAGTTCGTTTGCTAGAGTTTTCCAATGTCAAAGTATCTTTTCCTTAGACCATGAGATCGTGTAACTCCCGGATACCGTAGGAGTGCTTTGGGTATGCCAAACGTCACAATGTAACTTGGTGACTATAAAGGTAGACTACGGGTATCTCCGAAAGTGTCTGTTGGGTGACATGGATCAAGACTGGGATTTGTCACTCCGTATGACGGAGAGGTATCACTGGGCCCACTCGGTAATGCATCATCATAATGAGCTCAGAGTGACCAAGTGTCTGGTCACGGGATCATGCATTACGGTACGAGTAAAGTGACTTGCCGGTAACGAGATTGAACAAGGTATTGGGATACCGACGATCGAATCTCGGGCAAGTAACATATCGATAGACAAAGGGAATAGCGTACGGGATTGATTGAATCCTCGACATCGTGGTTCATCCGATGAGATCATCGTGGAGCATGTGGGAGCCAACATGGGTATCCAGATCCCGCTGCTGGTTATTGACCGGAGAGTCGTCTCGGTCATGTCTGCTTGTCTCCCGAACCCGTAGGGTCTACAGACTTAAGGTTCGGTGACGCTAGGGTTATGAAGATATGTATATGCAGAAACCCGAATGTTGTTCGGAGTCCCGTATGAGATCCTGGACGTCACGAGGAGTTCCGGAATGGTCCGGAGGTAAAGAATTATATATAGGAAGTGCTATTTCGGGCATCGGGACAAGTTTCGGGGTTATCGGTATTGTACCGGGACCACCGGAAGGGTCCCGGGGGTCCACCGGGTGGGGCCACCTGTCCCGGGGGGCCACATGGGCTGTAGGGGGTGCGCCTTGGCCTAGATGGGCCAAGGGCACCAGCCCCTATAGGCCCATGCGCCTAGGGTTTCCACCATGGAAGAGTCCATGTGGTGGAAGGCACCCCTAGGTGCCTTGGGGGGGAGGGAAACCTCCCCTTGGCCGCCGCCCCCCTAGTAGATCTCATCTACTAGGGCCGGCGCCCCCCTGGCACCCCTATATATAGTGGGGGGGAGAGGAGGGATTTCAGACCAGCCCCTGGCGCCTCCATCTCCCCCCGTTACGTCTCTCCCTCGTAGTCTCAGCGAAGCCCTGCTGCTGTGACGCCCTGCATCCACCACCACGCCGTCGTGCTGCTGGATCTTCATCAACCTCTCCTTCCCCCTTGCTGGATCAAGAAGGAGGAGACGTCTCCCGTCCCGTACGTGTGTTGAACGTGGAGGTGCCGTCCGTTCGGCGCTGGTCATCGGTGATTTGAATCACGTCGAGTACGACTACATCATCACCGTTCTTTTGAACGCTTCCGTGCGCGATCTACAAAGGTATGTAGATGCATCTAATCTCTCGTTGCTAGATGAACTCCTAGATGATCTTGGTGAAACGAATAGGAAAATTTTTGTTTTCTGCAACGTTCCCCAACATTTCTAACATTTCTATAACTAAAAAACAGAAAAATTTATAACAAACAAACTGATGTGTGTAGTGTGTGTGTGTAGTGTGTGTGTGTATGTGTAGTACTGTGTGTGTGTGTGGACATTGGCGGCCGGGGCGAGCTCACCGGCGAGGCGACGACGGGGCGGCGACGAAGGGACGACGGGACGGGGCGGCGACGACGGGGCGACGGGACGGGGTGGTGACGACGGGGCGGGGC
>NC_057813.1:753571632-753611891 GCF_018294505.1 Triticum aestivum | reverse complement strand
CGGGGACGGGGATGGCCGGGGCGGCGACGTCGACGGGGGCGGCGACGAGGGGCGGGGACGGCCGGGGTCGGCGACGAGGGGCGGGGGCGGCGACGATCGGGGCTGGGCGGCGCGACGGATGGAGGAAACAGAGGGAAGAACAGAGGGAAACTGAATTTTTTTCAAGTGTTGTATATATAGGATGGACCTTTAGTACCGGTTGGAGCCACCAACCGGTACTAAAGGTCTCTTTTGGCCAGGCCAAGCGGCGGGAAGTGCACCCCCTTTAGTACCGGGTGGTGGCTCCAACCGGTACTAAAGGGTGGGTCTTTAGTACCGGTTGGAGCCACCACCCCGTACTAAAGGGGTGCGCTGGCGCAGTGCGGTGTGGCAAGTTTAGTCCCACCTCGCTAGTCGAAGGGCTACCGCACTGGTTTATAAGCCCCAGTGCGGTAGCTCTCTCGAACTCCTCTCCTAAGCAGGCCTACTGGCCTACCAATTCATTGCTGCCTTGTGGGCCTACTGGGCCTTTGCGGGCCTGCATCCTGGCCCAACAAAAGGTTGAGTTTCTATTCGTATGCAGGCCGCTTTGGCCCAGTAGGCGGGCTTTTTTTTATTTACTTAATTTTTTTTGCTTTTTATTTGTTTTATTTATTTTTGAGTTGTTTTTTGTTGTATTAGAGTTTCTTTGTGAATATTTTTTCTTTAGGTACAAAAATTTACAAACTTTGATTTGTTAGTGCCGGTAGTTTTCAAATTTAAATAGTTTAAATTTTGAATTATTTGAAATTTGTGTGAATCACTAGTTTGTGAATAACTTAACTTTGAAAAAAGATTTTTCAGTGATTCTTTTTTCTTATGTTTAATATTAGTGTGTTTTATCATTATATTCAATTTGTTAATGCTTAGGTTATTTAAAAAATGAAATGCCTTTATAACATTTCAGTTTTTGTCGGAAACCCTGATACTTCGAAAAAGATTGTCCATTTTGTACACGAAGTGTATTCAGTTTTTGCCGTAACCCTCTCTACTTTTTTGCACATGCTATTTGTATGAAATTATGATACCATGCCAACTTTCAACCTTTTCTGAGTTCATTTCAAATGCTTTTCAATTTCAGGGTCATTTAGTTGGAAAAAAAATCAGTAAATGCATGAAAAAGAATTTGTTTCCACATAAAAAATTTCGCGTTTCAAATGCCAAAACACATAATTAACTACCCTAACTATTACAGACATTCCCTCCTGGGTGTGAAACACAGAAGAAAGTGATGATAGTGAAGCCGATCACATCCCAGATCTTTGGGTGTGAAACTTTTTCTTCTCGTGTGTCCCTTTGCGCCGTAGCCAGGGAAAATCTTCATCATTTAACTGGATGCTCGGGTCAAGATTCACTGTGAATGGAGCAATTTCATCAAATTTTTCATAATCTTCTAACATGTCTGTCTTGTCATCCACTCCCACGATGTTTCTTTTTCCCGAAAGAACTATGTGGCGCTTTGGCTCGTCGTATGATCCATTCGCTTCCTTATATTTTCTTTTTCTCGGCCTGGTAGACATGTCTTTCACATAAAAAACATGCGCCACATCATTGGCTAGGATGAATGGTTCGTCTGCATACGCAAGATTGTTGAGATCCACTGTTGTCATTCCGTACTGCGGGTCTTCCGTTACCCCGCCTCGTGTCATATTAACCCATTTGCACCGAAACAAAGGGACCTTCAAATCACCTGATCCATAGTTAAGTTCCCATATGTCCTCTATGTAACCATAATATGTTTCCTTTCCCGTGTTGGTTGTTGCATCAAAGTAGACACCACTGTTTTGGTTGGTGCTCTTCTTATCTTGGGCGATCGTGTAAAATGAATTCCCATTTATCTGGTACCCTTTGAAAGTCATTATATTCGAAGATGGTAACTAGGACAGCGAGTACAGGTCATTTTGAATATCGCCATCATTCAGGGCATGTTTCTGCAACCAACCGGCGAAAGTCCTCGTTTGTTCGCGTGTAATCCAGCCGTCAGAATTCTCCGGGTGTTTGGACTGTAGAAAATTCTTGTGTTCCTCCATATACGGAGCCACCAAGGCGGAATTCTGTAGAACTGTGTAGTGTGCTTCAGTGAGAGAATGCCCGTCCATACATATTATTTGATGCCCTCCTAGCGTGCCTTTTCCTTCCAGTCTGCCCTTATGCCGCGATTCAGGAACACCAATCGGCTTAAGGTCAGGAATAAAGTCAATACAAAACTCAATGACCTCCTCATTTTCATGGCCCTTCGAGATGCTTCCTTCTGGCCTAGCACGGTTATGAAAATATTTCTTCAAGACTCCCATGAACCTTTCAAAGGGGAACATATTGTGTAGAAATACATGACCCAAAATGTTAATCTCTTCGCAAAGGTGAACTAGGATGTGCGTCATGATGTTGAAGAAGGATGGTGGAACACCAACTCGAAACTCACAAGACATTGCACCAAATCATTCTGTAACCTTGGTATGATTTCTGGATCAATTACCTTCTAAGAGATTGCATTGAGGAATGCACATAGCTTCACAATGGCCAATCGAACGTTTTCCGGTAGAAGCCCCCTCAATGCAACCGGAAGGAGTTGCGTCATAATCACGTGGCAGTCAAGAGACTTTAGGTTCTGGAACTTTTTCTCTGCCATATTTATTATTCCCTTTATATTCGACGAGAAGCCAGACGGTACCTTCATGCTGAGCAGGCATTCGAAGAAGATTTCCTTCTCTTATTTGGTAAGAGCATAGCTGGCCTGACCCTGATGTATGTCGTCTTTTCCGTGCATACGTTGCTGTTCCTCCCGTGCCTCTGGTGTATCTTTTGTCTTCCCATACACGCCCACAAAGCCAAGCAGGGTCACGCAAAGATTCTTCATCACGTGCATCACGTCGATTGCGGAGCGGACCTCTAGGTCTTTCCAATATGGCAGGTCCCAAAATATAGATTTCTTCTTCCACATGGGTGCGCGTCCGTCAGCGTCCTTCGCAACAGGTTGTCCGCCAGGACCCTTTCCAAAGATTACCTTCAAATCCTTGACCATATCATGTACATCAGCACCAGTACGGTGGCGAGGCTTCGTCCGGTGATCCGCCTCACCTTTGAAATGCTTGCCTTTCTTTCTTACGGGATGCCTGCTCGGAAGAAATCGATGATATCCCAGGTACACATTCTTCTTACAACTATTCAAATATATACTGTCGGTATCATCCAAACAGTGCGTGCATCCGCGGTATCCCTTGTTTGTCTGTCCTGAAAGGTTACTGAGAGCAGGCCAATCATTGATGGTCACGAACAGCAACGCCTTTAGGTCAAATTCTTCCCCCATGTGCTCATCCCACGCACGTACACCTGTTCCATTCCACAGTTGTAAGAGTTCTTCAACTAATGGCCTTAGGTACACATCAATGTCGTTACCGGGTTGCTTAGGGCCTTGGATGAGCACTGGCATCATAATGAACTTCCGCTTCATGCACAACCAAGGAGGAAGGTTATACAAACATAGAGTCACAGGCCATGTGCTATGGTTGCTGCTCTGCTCCCCAAAAGGATTAATGCCATCTGCGCTTAGACCAAACCATACGTTCCTTGGGTCACCTGCAAACTCCTCCCAGTACTTTATCTCGATTTTTCTCCACTGCGAACCGTCAGCGGGTACTCTCAACTTTCTGTCTTTCTTACGGTCTTCTGCGTGCCACCGCATCGCCTTTGCATGCTCTTTGTTTTGGAACAAACGTTTCAACCGTGGTATTATAAGAGTATACCACACCACCTTGGCAGGAATCTTCTTCCTGGGGCGCTCACCCTCGTCATCACCAGGGTCATCGCGACTGATCTTATAACGCAATGCACCGCATACCGGGCAAGCATTCAAATCCTCGTACTCACTGCGGTAGAGGATGCAGTCATTAGGGCATGCATGTATCTTTTGCACCTCTAACCCTAGAGGGCAGACAACCTTCTTTGCTTCATACGTACTCTCGGGCAATTCGTTGTCCTTTGGAAGCATATTCTTTATCATTACCAGCAACTTTCCAAATCCCTTGTCAGATACACCATTCTCTGCCTTCCATTGCAGCAATTCAAGTGTGGTGCCCAACTTTTTTTTGTCAGCTTCGCAATTCGGGTACAACAATTTCTTGTGATCCTCTAACATGCGCTGCAACTTTGTCCTCTCCAGATCACTTGCACAGTTTCTCTTTGCATCGGCAATGGCCCGACCTAGATCATCAGCGGGCTCATCTGATGCCTCTTCTTCAGCTTCTTTCTGCATTGCCGGCTCAGCTTCTTCCCCCATTGTTGTATCATCGTATTCAGGGAACCCATGGCCAGGATAGCCGTCGTCGTCCTCTTCTTCTTCATTGTCTTCCATCATAACCCCTATTTCTCCGTGCTTGGTCCAAACATTATAGTGGGGCATGAAACCGGACTCAAATAGGTGGACGTGAATGGTTCTTGACGTAGAGTAACTGTGACCATTCTTACAGCCAGCACATGGACAAGGCATAAAACCATCCGCCCGCTTGTTTGCCTCGGCGGCAAGCAGAAAAGTATGCACGCCATAAATGAACTCGAGAGAGCATCTGTCATCATACATCCATTGTCGGCTCATCTTCATTACACAACACCGAATAGACCAAATTAATACAAGTTCATACATAAAGTTCATACATAAAGTTCATATACAACACTTAATTAAATGCAACATACAAATAACTGTCTAGATAAAGAATTTAAATGCAACAACAAATGCGATGAAGATCGCAATTAAGGTAACAATTGATCCAACAGCATAATGATACCAAACCAAGCCACACTATCAATGGCATATTTTCTAATCTTTCTAATCTTCAACCTCATTTTCTCCATCTTGATCTTGTGATCATCGACGACATCGGCAACATGCAACTCCAATTCCATCTTCTCCCCCTCAATTCTTTTCAATTTATCTTTCAAATACTAGTTTTCTCTTTCAACTAAATTTAACCTCTCGACAATAGGGTCGGTTGGAATTTCCGGTTCACATACCTCCTAGATAAAAATATCTATGTCAACTTGATGGGCATAATTTGTCATAAACACGAAATGCAACAACTAGTTTTAAAATAGAATATACCACATCCGAATCATAACAAGGACGAGGGCCGACAGGGACGGATATCAAAACCATGGCACTATGTATAACAAACAACGTACGGGTAAGATAATTATACGAGTAACTATATATCCAAATCACATAAACATCAATTTGGTAATGTAAAACATTCATGAACAAGAGCCTCACCAGAAGGTGGTGCCGGCGACGGGACGGTGCGGGCGATCGACTGTGGTTACGACGGAGATTTAGAAGGCACTAAGTAAACCACACCTACATATGCAAACTAATTGTTATTTTTGTGCTCAAATTGCATATAAATCAAATACTAGCAAATATAATTATTCCTCCCAAATTAATCACTATACAAAGCATTGCAAGAGCTAATCTAGTAGTGAGAGTTGAAAGGACAAAGTTCCTAACCTTTGTGATCATTTGAATGGATGGGGGCCTTCAAATCTTGACAAATTTTGGGCAAAATTTGTGAGGAGCTAGAGGAGAGAGGGGGAAGAACAGAGGAAGTGAGGGGAAAGGGGAAGAACAGAGTGGCTCGGGGGGACGAAGGGTTTATGTACGTTGACCTTTAGTACCGGTTCGTGCCATGAACCGGTACTAAAGGTGCTGGACGGGCCCCAGACTGACAACACCCTGCCACCACCCTCTTTAGTACCGGTTCGTGGCACGAACCGATACTATAGGTTCGCCACGAACCGGTACTAATGAGAACGGCCGGCTAGCCGTTGGAACCGGCACTAATGGACACATTAGTGCCGGCTCAAAACCAAACCGGCACTAATGTGTCTCATATTAGGTCCTTTTTCTACTAGTGGATTGCAATGGAAGGTTGCTTTAGGGGGATTTGTATAAGCAACGCCATCCATCACCTTGATGGATATGTTCTTCATTTTGTAGTGTAGCTCACAATTAGTGTTATCCATGATGTCATCCACAGGGTATCTATCCAGCAGTAGTGCCTCATCGCCCGGTGCGGAACCCATGCTGCTTCTCGGCATGGATGGGACAGTGCTATCCAATGCTGGATCCGCTAGCTTCTGCCGCTGCAGAGACCCCCTTTCCTGGCTAAGTGAGTCGATCTACTGCTGCTGCCGCTGGAATTGGAGTGCCAACTCCGCGTGTGCTGATTCTAGCCCTTTAAGGCGTTCTGCTTCCTGCTTCCTCTGCTCCACCTGCAGCTTCCTCTTCTTCTCCTCCTCCATCTTCTTTCTCGGACGGCTTCTATAGTCGGCGTTCCAATCCACAAACCCCTCATACCACGGAAGCAAATGCTTTTAATACAGCTTCCTTACAACATGTTTTAGAGACCTACCATCAGAGTTCAGGGCAATTGGTGAGTCTGTCCAAATCTAGTGTGTTCTTTAGTCCAAATACTCCTGCTGTATCCAGAACTGAAGTGTGTGAACAACTACATATTAACACTGAAGCATTGTCTGATAAATATCTGGGCCTTCCAGCATTGGTAGGGGCTGATAGAAGTGACTGTTTCAGGCACTTTATTGAGAGGATTAAAGAAAGATTAATGTGATGGATGGAGAAACAACTGTCTACTGGTGGTAAGGAGATTTTACTAAAATCAGTTGCACAAGCGATCCCTGTGTTTGCCATGTCTGTGTTCAGCATCCCTAAAGGAATTTCTAAGGAAATAACTGATTTAATTTCCCAGTTCCGGTCGGGTGATGATGAGGAATATAATAGGATGCATTGGTACTCTTGGTGGAAACTCTGCTATCCTAAAGCCGAGGGAAGAATGGGCTTCAGAGATTTATATTCCATCAACTTAGCATTGTTATCAAAGCAGTGCTGGAGGATTATTACAAACCCCGACTTATTATGTGCTAGAATTCTAAAAGCGAAGTACGTCCCTAACAACAGCCTTTTACAAGGAACCCTTAATAATGGTTCTTACTTTACATGGCAAAGTATTATAAAGGGACTAGAAACCTTCAAGTTGGGGTACGTATGGAGGATTGATACAGGAGAAAATGTTCATATATGGAGAGATCCCTGGATTCCATTAAGTCCGGATTGGAAGGTCATTACAGCAAGGGGACACACAATCCTAGCTACAGTTGATGAACTCACCGATCCTAATGGAAACACATGGGATGAAGATCTGATTAGCTCCATCTTTAACCCAGTTGATACAAGGAGAATACTTCAGATTCCATTGAGCTATGGCGCTTTTGATGATTTTATCGATTGGCATCCTGACCGGAAGGGTATATTCTCAGTCAGACCATCATACCGGGTGCAATGGACTCAAACTTTTCAGCGCAATGCAAATGTGCTGGAGAGGCCGAGCGGGTCCTGTTCTCACGCGGTGTGGAGTGCATTGTGGAAGCTGAACATCCCACGGAAAATACAAATTTTCTACTGGCGTGCGTTACATGGAACTATGCCTCTAAAATCCATAATCCATAACTGGCATGTGGGTTCGATGGGAGCATGCCCGATCTGTCATCAGGGTGTAGAGGATGTGCGGCATCTGCTGTTTGAGTGCACTCATGCAAGGGATTTATGGAGTCGGCTGGGTGTTCTGGACAGAGTGGACGAGGCAAGGAGAGTAGACCGGTCAGGATCGGTCATTTTGGAACATATCCTTCTTGCACCAGATAGTCCAGCTCTCATTAAACCGAATCTGGATGTTAAACAAATCATAGCAATGGGTGGTTAGTATCTTTGGTGGATCCGAAGACAACACACGCTTGATGAGACTACTCCTACTCCCATGAGGTGGTCTGTTCTGGCAATTGCTAATAATTATCATGTTGCTAATTCCAAGAGTGTGGTAGTACTACAATGATGGAAAAAAATCGGACCCAAAGTATGTCAAGCTCAACGTTGACGCCTAATTCCATCCTGATGTTGGAGAAGGGGCAACAGCGGCAATGATTCGGGATGCTAAAGGAAATTTTCTAGCTGCACAATGCAAATTCATTTCATATGCAGCAGATGTGGTTAATGTGGAGGCAATGGCAATGTGAGATGGACTGGCGCTTGCTAATTCCTTAGGCATGCCGCGGGTGGAAGCGGAATCGGACTCTATGATTGTCGTTGATGCGTGTGTGGGACACACAAAATGGGATGCAAATTCAGCAATGTTCGCATAATGTGTTGATATTTCTTCTTCTATTGGGAAGGTCGTCTTTAAACATTGTTATCGTGATTGTAACGAAGCGGTGCATGTGCTAGCTAACTACTCTTATTGTAATAAGATTACTAGTAGTTGGACGAACGAGCCTCCTGGCTTATTAGTCTCAAAACGGGTGAACGATGTTATCCCTGTTTAATTCAATAAAATTGTCATGATGGTCTTCCTAAAAAAACCAAAACGTGCACATAGCGGTATCCTGCACGTGGCTCGTGATAGTGTTGAGTGGGAAGCCAGAGCAGGCGCACCCCGACGATTCAGCAAGTTCGAGGAGGGTTTGCTTTTTGGGAGACCTTGTCGGCCTCGTCAATGTATGCATGTACGATGCCGGGGAGCTCAGCAAGGTGTTGGACGAGCGCGCGCCGGAGCCTATATATGCATGCATGTACGTGACTGTATAATAACGCATGCATGAATTCTGGTTTAGTACTCTCTCCATTCTTAAATATAAGTCATCTTAGACGTTCCAGTATGGACTACATCAAAATGAGTGAATCTACACTTTAAAATACGTCTATATACATCCAAATATTGTCTGTATTGAAAGTAGTGAGCACTATGTATTTTATGTCCACGAAACAGTTTTGCTAAGTCTTAGTCGACTGAGACTACTGAGACTTCGTTACGTTTCAGTCGATTCTATATTTCTTTGATTTTGCATGGGGATTTATACAATTTTTTTATTTTCAGTCTTTTCTGTTTTCTTCTTATACTATGTCACTTACTGAGACTTGGTTAAGTCTTAGACTGAGACTAAGTCACACCCTTTGCGAAAACGTCTAAAGTCATACATATATCAGTTATCACAAGTCCTTACAAATACACCCTTCCAAAAAAATAGATATTTATTCAGAATATTTGGGTGCCGAAATATTCTACCACCCGCATCCATCGGTGGTGCGCCGTGAGCATAGCTCGATGCCGCCTCTAGACCTCCCCCACGGCAGAACAAGTTTTTGAAACCTAGGAGTTTGTAGAAGCAACGGCCGAAAGCCCTCCATGCAGACCACAGACACTGGTGGCCCCGATCCAAGAAACAAATCGTCGCCCCAGAGGAAAAATACCCAATAACGGCATGTAGAAACTCCAAAGATCACATTACTTAACAGTATAACTCAGCCATCTACGTGCCACCACAGCGTTTTGACACCGTCAGCCGTCGGATCAACCCAGTAATAAACCAGATCGATACAGCTTTTCACCATGTCACGATCCATTCAACACACATGTAGTTGGGCCGCTGCTCCGCAAACCGAGCTAGGGACCACCTCGTTTCACGGGCCGATCAGCGACCAAAAGCCCACGTAGCTTCCTTGCGTACTCCAACTTCGAAAGAGAAACAAATCTATGCCGACGCGACTCCCCAGTACCCCGCAATGCGTGGAGATGCCGCAATTCGGCTCAGCGCCGGCAGCGGGCACTATTGCCTTTGTATCTCCGCTTCCGCTATGCTCCTCTCGCCCGCTTCGTTCGTTCAAGTATGTTTCTATCATTCTATGCCTTACAAGTTGATCTCTTCATCCACCTATTGTTTTGTCTCTTAGACGACATTATGATCCTGATACGAGTTTTCGTAAACCTGCATTTGGATTGTCCCTTTTATTATTTCCAGTTCGTCTGTACAAATATCTTCTATTAAATATTCTTCCGCTTATGTCAGTCGTGCTAATGAGATCGTCTGCTCCAGCAGTCGGATGTGGATTTTTAGAACAGCTGCACCCCGGCCCTTGTATCCTGGATGTCCAATCTTGCTTTAAGATCTGTGCAACACAACTAACTTTTCGTATGAAAATTTCTCTTTTTTGTTTCTCTCGCATAAAAGATGTCTTAAAGTTCAAACCTTTGCAGCGTGGCAAAGCTTTCCATCTAGAATCTAGGATAAATCTTTCAGATTTTTTTATCAAATATAAATATACAAAAAATGACTTTTTAGATTAAAAAATCATTTTTTGTATATTTATATTTGACAAAAAAATCTGAAAGATTTATCCTAGATTCTAGATGGAAAGCTTTGCCGCTGCAAAGGTTTGAACTTCAAGACATCTTTTATGTGAGAGAAACAAAAAAGAGAAATGTGTTTGCACGAATCGCGATGCGTAAAATGGATGGCTAGATAGAGAGGGCCCTGGTGCAGCTGTGCTATTTTATATTTTCCTCCAGCAGTCCGTTCTTGGGCCCCTTGCTTCCAGATTTTCCCTATTGCTTTTGTTAGGAAGTGTTTGGATAAATCCCAGTTTCAGAATATCTATATTTGATATTTACATTATTTTTGCAGAGCCATGCGAGATTGGTGAAGAATGTTCCGAGAAATACTTGACTGAACCATTCCACATGAACTAGAAACAATGGCTCATTGACAAGTTTTCCTTATTTGTTGCACTGTTCATACTGCCAAACATTCAAACCTACTACCATAGGTCTCTCATTGTTCATACGCATACCATCAGCTTCTACAGTGATGCGAGTTCTACTACTAGGAAATGAGATAAAAAATGTTAGGTACGTTATGACTTATGGCAAATGAAATCTTCATTTTACCTCCGTGTATGTGTACCACTTCCTAAAATTCCAAGTTATAAGAGTCATTGATAGATTATATTACTCCCTCCATCCCAAACTTTTTGTCTTATATTTGTCTAGATACGATGTATCTAATACTAAAATGTGACTTGATACATTCATATTTAGATAAATCTAAGACAAGAATTTTGGGACGGAGGGAGTATGTATGCAGCTGTCTCTAACACTAAATCTGTTGCAAAGAAATTGATCAAACAAGTTCCGTTCTGCTTCTTGTACCTATAGTTACGTACATAAACCCATAAAACTTAAACACGTCGGCTAATGGCTGTTGGTTTTGTATTCCCACGTACATCAACCATTTCTCAGTCTCTCCAGCATATATTTTGCTTCAATAATAGAGACGTATCTTTGCTTCTTATCATGAATAATAGTGCAGAAAACAAATATAGCCATTTTTTATTAGAAAAGGGGGGCCTCCTCGGCCTCTACATCAAAACGATGCATACAGCCATAATTATAAATAAATAGGTTCAACAATATCTCAAAGTCTGGAAATGAAAATAAAGGGAAGCTCACACAGAGCCTCAACACGAACAGATAAAAAGCCACAGAGCCACAACGGGCTGGCAGAATAAAGATAGGAAAACCAATCGCCTATCCTATTACATGACCGCCATCCAAACCGGTTGAAGATATCCCGCGCAACCATCTCCCACCGGACAGAGCCAGTAACCAAACGCTCCTTGGCCGCCATCGGAGTGAGTAAGGACCACAAATGGATCAGCACCGTAGCGCGGAATAAAACCTGCAAAAAATGAATAGTTGTTGTTCTGTTAAAAGCCAAATCATTCCCGCAGTTCCAAATTGCCCATAACAACGCACATACAACAACACGAATGTGTCCAGCGGTATCGGACTCTATCCCAGCAAACCACGTTTCAAACAACGAACCTACCGAGTCCGGGGGAGTAATGTTAAAGGCAATTTGCACCGTGCGCCACAAGACTCTCGCCAACGGGCACTCGAAGAAGAGGTGCTTAATGGTCTCGTCCCGATGACAGAAGCTACACCTAGTAGAGCCTGTCCAATTGCGCTTAACCAAGTTGTCCTTTGTTAAAATGACTTGTTTACACTAGTAGAAAAGGGGCCAATGGTCCAGGCCGGTCCAGCCCATTAGTCCCGGTTCAATCCAGAACCGGGACCAATGGGGGCATTGGACCCGGTTCGTGAGCCCCAGGGGCCGGCCGGGCCATGTGGGCCATTGGTCCCGGTTCGTCTGGACCTATTGGTCCCGGTTGGTGGGACGAACCGGGACCAATGGCCCTCGCTCCTGGCCCACCACCATTGGTCCCGGTTGGTGGCCTGAACCGGGACCAAAGGACGACCATTAGTCCCGGTCCATTCCACCAATCGGACTAAAGGGCTGGTCCTCGTTGCGGCCAAAGTTTAGTCCCACCTCACCAACCGGAGGGGAATCAGACCGGTTTATAAGCCCCTCCCTCTCTGCCTTATTGAGCTCCTCTGAAAATGAAAATAGATGCCCTTATATAGGGAATTTAGGCTAAATTCATACGAATTTCTCTTGAAATGTGTTATGAATTTAATTTAAATTTCCTCTATAAGCGCATCTATACTCATTTCTGAGTAGCTTTTTATATAGTTTTTTTCTTTTCTGCTATATTTATTTTTTTCTTTTTATTTCTGAGTTGTAATAAGTCATTAAAAATAAGCATCTATGCTCATTTTTTAGTAAAGTTAATCATAACTATTTTTTCTTCTATTTATTTTTGAATTGTAATAAGTCATTAAAAATAAGCATCTATGCTCATATTTTAGTAAAGTTAATCACAACTATTTTTTCTTCTTTTTATTTCTGAGTTGTAATAAGTCATTAAAAATAAGCATCTATGCTCCTTTTCAAAATCCCCAAAAACCTAACAGAAAAAAAGTTACGGGGCTTTCAAGATCTAGCGGCAAAAAAATTTAAAAAATTTCAAATTTACTAGTGGCACAGCGTGGATGTGGTGCGCTACTAGTAACAGAAAAAAAATTGGTTTTGAATTTCTTTTTTTTTGAATTTTTTTCAAAAAAATGATACGTAATATGATCGGGAAGTTTGATATATTTTTCAAAATTTCATCACACTCATGAACATGAACAAAGTCCTAGACATCAACAAGGTATAACAGGATTGATATGCTAGATATATCAACAACTGCCTGTGAAGTGAGCTGTTGCTGGGGTTGGATAGAACTCTGAAGTTAAGCGTGCTTGGGCTGGAGTAGTGTGAGGATGGGTGACCTTTCAGGAAGTTTGACCACGGAGTGCGATTTGACTTGAGATTAAGCATATTGACCCGAAATTAAACCATAGTGAACTGAGATTAAGAAAAAATTAAAAAAAATTTGATTTTTTTAAAAAAAATAATTTCTGAAAAAGATTCGAAAAAAAATTTGGAAAAAAAATGTTACTAACGGCGCACTTCTATGTGGTGCGCCATTAGTATACCAGATACTAATGGCGCACTTCTATGTGGTGCGCGATTAGTATACCAGATACTAATGGCGCACAGTGGGCTATACTAATGGCGCACTACATGGTGCGCCATTAGTATACCAGATACTAATGGCGACCAGTGGTGCGCCATCAGTAAAAAATACTAATGGCGTGCTAGTAATGGCGCACCTGTAGTGCGCCATTAGTAGGCAAAACCGATGCGCCATTAGTTGGCCTTTTTCTAGTAGGCGGATAATTGGTGGAGCGGTGATTCATCCTGCACATTAATGGTGGCGCTTCTCGGCGGCATGTCGCAGTGGAGAATCGGCGCCCGATGTGTGGCGAGGGATTCGCGCAGGAGGGTGACGTTATCAGGCATCGTGGTGGTGTCGACGGCAGAGAGGTCGGGCAAGGTGGTGTAGCAGTACATCACTGAAGATGGATTGGTGGCAGGTGGTTGCGGCGACCTCATACCCGACAGGTGGCCTAGTTGAGGAGTGCGCCGGACTGGTAGGTGCCCCATACCTGGTAGGCGTCCTGGTTGGGACCTCAGGTCTTAGATGTTTAGGTTTGGCTGCGATATCTGTTTGGTATTAGCCCTAGACTATCAACGCCCCTTCATCAATTGAATAGTAGTAGCGACAGTTGTTGCTTAGACGGTGGCTTTAGTGTTACTGTTGTATGACTTTGTAAGGTCTTGTGAGAATAATTAATAAAGTGGTCGTATGCATCGTCCAGATGCAGAGCCCGGGGTCCTCCTCCTTCTCTAAAAACTAAAAATTTGGATTCGATCTTTATTCATTTTGTCTTCATATTGGATCCTTCCAGTCTACGCATATTTTCATCGGTGGTTCTTTTTTTCTGGTGCGCTTGTCCTATGGGGACTTTAAACGATGACTTCTTGATTGTTTATTTCATCAAGTTTTCCCGGCTCCGCCAAAGGAGGGTCAATGACACTGGTGCGCCTTCGGCTCGCTTCATAGGTTGTAGTTCTCGCAAGGTCGTCTACAAATCTGGCCGTATTTTTTATTATTTCTGGTGTTCGTTGTACTAATGATTGAAGATCAATAGATCGGAAGTTTTCCCGCAACAAAGAAAAACAGCCCACATGGAGCAACAATTTCAACCTAACAATTATATAGGTGGGCTTTTATTATCTTCTACTACTGCACTACACTAGCTGCTTTCCTGAGAAACATCTGGATGATCTCTGTTAATGATACAACTCTCTAAACTATTCATATGGTCAGCACAGTCTCAACAAAATGTTCTTTACAGGATAAGGGTTTGTTTGTTGTTCTTGGAACTTCCCTGTTTCCAACTAACAACATTGATGAAATATTCAGTGAAACACATTGCAAGTCAAAATAAGTTCCAGTATGATATAGTAAAATGTATAGTTTCGTGCTTACACCATAATCCACAAAAGAAGGGAAAATTCTCTGAATTCCTCTTCTGTAGCAACGCCATCCTCAGTGATCATCTCTTCCCATGTCCCCCGGGATAGTCTTCAGTGTTAGATCGATCAGCCTCTTCGCCTGCATACACAGAACATGGTTGGCACGGAATTCATTTCTTCCCAGAATCACTTCCCTAGAAGTTGGCACCCCTCATCTGCGGCCATTTGTGTGCCTATTTTTCTAAAAGGGAAGACATTCACACTTCCTAGCATGATAATTAGCAATCTTCAAATATCATAATAGAAAACATATGGAGGAAATTAGTTCTTCAGGTGAGTCTATGGAAAAAGTTGTGGCTACCTGAGTATGAAAACACGGCGACACCCACAACAGCTTGTGTCTAGGGAAAGTCCCGCAGTCGAGCCTATTCATCAACCCTGGTGAATTGAATGATTAAATAATTTGTGTCCATATTCTTATTAAGTGCAACTAAACATCACAAACAAAAAGGTTAAATGGAAGATTATAATCTAGCACTCAGTAAAATATATATGGTCATCAGCTGTGCAAAAGTTAGTTCATCGATTAGCATCAAGAAGAACAAAACAAAGGTATTTTCATTTCTGATGAAGTCAAATACACACAGAAAAAATAAACAACAAAATATGCTTGGTAGTGCCATTGATTTCATGAAACCAATGGACAAGCAATTCCATGCAAGGTTGGCACATTGGGTACCATATATAAGTGAGTGAAATGTGGATAAGCATGTCCTCACAGTACCATTGACTAAATCATTTCTCTTGGATCCTATCATTACTAGTAGAATGCACGTGCGCTGCTATGGGCTACAAATCATATAAATGGAGCAAACAAATAATTAAGCTAGTCTCTATGGTTGAAGCTCAATTCTCCCACGTGCGTCCGAGCGTGTTCGGACAAAGGGGCGTCTAGCGGGCTCCTCGATATTCAACCGTAGATGATCCAGGTTCACCCAAATCTAGCCCTATCTGGTGGGAGGGGGGGAGGGGAATGTGGTTATCTGGATTATCCACCATTTTATTTCCAACATGCGGTCCGAACAGAAAAGACTCCACCCCATGATAGACACTTCCCTTTTCTTGTTGAACCTTCCCCTCACCGCTCGGTTTTCCGCTAAGACTGGACATTACTCCCTGGAGCCCTCTCCTTTAAAACTAGATGATGCCCACCTCACCTTCGCCATGGCGTGCTCTCTTCTTCACACTGTACTTCCCCATGGACTGCGAAGGAGGAGTCTCCCGCTAATCGTTCTGCTCTTGGCCCTGACCCCCTCCCCCCATGTCCGTGTCGATCCACCACCGCCACCAAGGGCTAGGAGGCGTGCGCCACCCGTGACGCCGCCAAGCCAAGAAGACGGATCTGATGTCTTCCGAGCCATTGACAAGTTGTAACAAAAAGTTGAATGTTGTGCATTACCACGAAACAAAAATAAGATGTTCGTTGTTGGGCATGCACCTTAGACGCCGCCGTGTGTTTTATTGACTCTTGAGGTAACAAATAAATGCATTTACCCTCCTTTCTTAACCAAAAATTTGCATGACTTGAAGAAAAAAAATATGAACTGCTCGCTCATGCAATTTGCTGCAAAGCCATCTCTAGTGAAATGTAATTTGGTACATTTTTAAAAGTAGGAAAATTATTTTGCACAGAGCCGCAAGTAAACTGGCCAACTCCAACCCCCATCTCTCTCACTCTCGGCCCTCACTCTTATCACAAAATTCAGTACTAAGCGAGCCACCACCATGGCAGGCCAGCAACAACGGACAAGGGCGGCAACTACCTTCCCTTCTTAGTGATAGTACCTCCTTTCCCTCAAATCAAATTTAAGGTATTGACAAAACATTATGCACTTAGGACTTAGGAGTAATATAATTAGATCCACGCCTCTCTTTCTTTCTCATCTCTCTGAATTTAAATATATGAATTTTGATTTTGCTAACCACGTGTCCCATGCGGTTCTCTGAATTTAAATATATAACCATTTAAATAGTGACTCTCTCTCTCTCTCTCTCTCTCTCTCCCTCTCTAGATAGATAGATAGATAGATAGATAGATGACACTCAACATTAAATCTGCTGATCGTAAGAGGAAGAATGAGTCTGCTGTAGCTGAGTACTGACACGGAAGATTCTGTTAGCTCGTCTAACCCTGCCGCACCCGTCTCTAGTTTCAGTTTTCAGAAATAATGTAGTGTAGGTTCAGTTAGACACTTGCACGTTTTCAGCTTAGCATTTTCAGTTAGTTTCTGTTAAGCGCCAGAAGACGCAGGATGTGCGATCACTGGCGCGATAGTAGCTGTGACAGGAGCATGCTCGAGGTCGTGGGATGGCACGATCTAGTAGCTGAGCTAGTCTCGCTGCACATTTGTTTGTTCTCTGAATAAAAGGAAGGAGAAACAGAAAAGCTGCAACAGTTTGCAACGCAAAACTTGCCTCGCCTCTAGTGTTGTTCTTCGGCTTGGGCCGGATTCCACAACAACAATTGGCATCAGAGCCTTCAAAGATCCATGGCCGGAGGGCGTGGGCCGCTGCATGGCAATGGTGGCGGCGCAACGCAAGCCGCTGCCGGCAACGAGCAGCAGGGCGACGGCGGTGGCATGCATCTGGACGCAGGTGTCAACGAGCAGCAAGGCGCTGGTTGTGCCGGCGACGGGACGCAACGCCTTGGCTCCAGGTCACCTGCGCATAATCGCAGGGTGTCACACTCGCCTCCGAGGCGTCACGGATGGCACGACGAACTGGTGGTGCACGAGCGAGTGATGAGGGAGAGCGGAGGCTCTTCCCAATATCCGACACTCACTTGCACCAACTACGTCGACTGGGCCATGGTGATGCGCGTGCAACTGCAGGCTCAGGGCCTGTGGGAGGCCATGGAGTACGGCGACGGCGACGGTGACGATCTTTCTGCGCTGGCCGCGTTGCTCCGCACGGTGTCTCCGGAGATGATCCGCGCCCTCGCCGGCAAGGACTCAACTAAGGAGGCGAGGGAGACGCTGATGATGATGCGCATGGGCAGCGAGCGCGTCCGGGAGGCCAAGGCGCAGACCCGCCGACGCGAGTTCGAGGAGATACGCTTCCGCGACTGGGAGTCGATTGAAGATTACTCTCTTCGTCTGATAGCGATCGTGAACAAGCTGGAGCTACTGAACGACCCTGTGACGGAGTACCGCGCCGTGCTAAAGTTTCTCTGCGCGGTGCCACGCAAGTTCAGGCAGATGGCCATGGCCATCCAATCCTTCGTCGACCTGCGGTCGCTCTCGATCGATGTGCGGGCGCCTGCGGTCCTTTGAGGAGAGCTACGCTCTTGACGATGTCGACCATGGTGTTGGCGAATTGCCCCTCACTGAGAGGGAGTTGTACGCGCGCCTGCAACATCAAGGCCAGGGCTCCTCCTCGGGCACCAAGGACGGCAAGGGACACTCCGGCACATGACCGCAAGGCGGCAAGCGGGCCAGTGGGCACGTCGATGGTGTCAAGAAGCCCGCCAACATGAAGCGAAAGGGAAAATGCCGCTACTATAACATTCCTGGCCACTGGGCTAGGGAGTGTCGTAGGCGGAGCGCGATCGCCAGAACCAAGGCGGGGCGACGAACCTCGCCGAGGCGGACATGCAGCCACCAGCGCTTCTAATGGTTGCCGTCGAGGAGGGCGACCACCCAGTCCAGGCCACGAGCACGGCGAGCGAGGTGCAGCTGGTACCTGTGCGCACCCAGGCGGTCTTCCTCAATGAAGAGCCCGTCGTGCCAGAGACCACCGGAGCGCGTGGTTCCTGGTACATGGACACCGGTGCCAGCAGACACATGACAGGTGCGCGTGATGCTTTCATCAACCTCGACGAGATGGTGCATGGCTCCGTGCGCTTCGACGATGGCTCCCTCGTCACGATCTGCGGAAAGGGCTGTGTCATTTTCCAGTGCGCCAACGGCAATGAGCGGATGCTCGCGGACGTCTACTTCATCCCCAAGCTACGGGCCAACATCATCTCACTCGGGCAGCTGGACGAGAACGGGCGGCGGCGCAGGCGCGGATCCGTCTTGGATCTGGCCCTGCACCCGCAACCTCGGCTTCGGCGCGTGGAGAGGCCGGATCCTGGCCGGGCTTGGCCGGATCTAGCTTCTCCACCCCCGTTGGCCGCCCTCGATGGGGCACGGTGGCTTCGTTCCGGCGGCCAGCGAGGGCTGGATCCCGGGGCGGCGGCCCCGGACGGTGGAGGATGTGTCGGCTGTTGTGGACTCGCGACGGGTGATGCGGCGGCCGCGGTGGTGGAGGATCCGTGCACAAGATGCTTGATGGAGGCCATTGGAACAGATCTGGGTGAACACCTGCTCGCAGCTGCTGCCGAGGCCGGCGATGGCGGCACTATTCGGCGTCGTTCCCTTGTTGAAGGCATCGCTATTGAGAAGTTTCAGGCCACTATCTGCTACCTCCGGGGGAAACCCTAGATCAGGAGATCAGATGACGGCAGCATTATTGTGTCGTTTTCCTCTTGTGGCGTCATTCTGGGAGGTGTACACGGGCTCGAAGGACCAGTGGGCGGAATAATTGGTGGAGCGGTGATTCATCCTGCACATTAATGGTAGCATTTCTCGGCGGCGTGGCGCAGTGGAGACTCGTCGCCCGATGTGTGGCGAGGGACTCGCGCAGGAGGGTGACGTTATCAAGCGTCGTGGTGGCGTCGATGGCAGAGAGGCCGGGCAAGGTGGTGCAGCAGTACATCACTGAAGATGGATTGATGGCAGGTGGCTGCGGCGACCTCATACCCGGCAGGTGGCCTGGTTGAGGAGTGCAACGGACTGGTAGGTGCGCCATACCCGGCAGGCGTCCTGGTTGGGACCTCAGGCCTTACATGTTTAGGTTTGGCTGCGAGTCTGTTTGGTATTAGGCCCAGACTATCAGCGCCCCTTCATCAATTGAATAGGAGTAGCGTCAGTTGTTGCTTAGACGGTGGCTTTAATCTTACTATTGTATGATTTTATAAGGTCTTGTGAGAATAATTAATAAAGTGGTCGTATGCATCGCCCAGATGCAGAGGCCGGGGGTCCTCCTCCTTTTCTAAAAAGAAAATTTGAATTTGGTCTTTATTCATTTTGTCTTCATGTTGGATCCTTTCAGTCTACGCATATTTTCATTGGTGGTCTTTTTTTCTGGTGCGCTTGTCCTATGGGGACTTTAAACAATGACTTCTTGACTGTTTATTTCAGCAAGTTTTCCCGGCTCCGCCAAAGGAGGGTCAATGACAGTGGTGCGCCTTCGGCTCGCTTCATTGGTTGTAGTTCCCGCAAGGTCGTCTACCAATCTGGCCGTATTTATTATTATTTCTGGTGTTCGTTGTACTACCATGATTTAAGATCAATAGATCGGAAGTTTTCCCGCAACAAAAAAAAAATAGCCCACATGGAGCAACAATTTCAACCTAACAATTATATAGGTAGGCTTTTATTATCTTCCACTACAACACTACACTAGCTGATTTCCTGAGAAACATCTGGATGATCTCTGTTAATGATACAACTCTCTAAACTATTCATATGGTCAGCACAGTGTCAACAAAATGTTCTTTACAGGATAAGGGTTTGTTTGTTGTCCTTGGAACTTCCCTGATTCCAACTAACAACATTGATGAAATATTCAGTGAAACACATTGCAAGTCAAAATAAGTTCCAGTACGATATAGTAAAATGTATAGTTTCGTACTTACACCACAATCCACAAAAGAAGGGAAAATTCTCTTAATTCCTCTTTTGTAGCAACGTCATCCTCAGTGATCATCTCTTCCCATGTCCCCCGGGATAGTCATTAGTGTCAGATCGATCAGCCTCTTTGCCTGCATACACACAACATGGTTAGCACGGAATTCATTTCTTCCCAAAATCACTTCCCTAGAAGTTGGCACCCCTCATCTACGGCCATTTATGTGCCTACTTTTCTAAAAGGGAAGACATTCACACTTCCTAGCATGATAATTAGCAATCTTCAAATATCATAATAGAAAACATATGGACGAAATTAGTTCTTCAGGTGAGTCTATGGAAAAAGTTGTGGCTACCTGAGTATGAAAACACGGCGACACACACAAAAGCTTGTGTCTAGGGAAAGTCCCGCAGTCGAGCCTATTCATCAACCCTGGTGAATTGAATGATTAAATAATTTGTTTCCATATTCTTATTAAGTGCAACTAAACATCACAAACAAAAAGGTTAAATGGAAAATTATAATCTAGCACTCAGTAAAATATATATGGTCATAAGTTGTGCAAAAGTTAGTTCATCAATTAGCATCAAGAAGAACAAAACAAAGGTATTTTCATTTCTTATGAAGTCAAATACACACAGAAAAAATAAACAACAAAATATGCTTGGTAGTGCCATTGATTTCATCAAACCAATGGACAAGCAACTCCATGCAAGGTTGGCACATTGGGTACCATATATAAGTGAGTGAAATGTGGATAAGCATGTCCTCATAGTACCATTGACTAAATCATTTCTCTTGGATCCTTTCATTACTAGTAGAATGCTCGTGCATTGCTATGGGCTACAAATCATATAAATGCAGCAAACAAATAATTAAGCTAGTCTCTATGGTTGAAGCTCAATTCTCCCACGTGGGTCCGAGCGTGTTCAGACAAAGGGGCGTCTAGAGAGCTCCTCAATATTCAACCATAGATGATCCAGGTTCACCCAAATCTAGCCCTATCTGGGGTGGGGGAGGGGAATTTGGTTATCTGGATTATCCACCATTTTATTTCCAACTTGCTCCGGGTATTTGGAGCTTACAATATTCTTGTGTTCCTCCATATACGGAGCCACCAAGGAGGAATTTCTTAGAAGTGTGTAGTGTGCTTCAGTGAGAGAATGGTCGTCCATACATATTATTTGATCCGGTCCTAGCCTGCCATTTCCATCCAGTCTGCCCTTATACCGCGATTCAGGAACACCAATCGGCTTAAGATTAGGAATAAAGTCAACAAAAAACTCAATGACCTCATTTTCATGGCCCTTGAAGATGCTTCCTTCTGGCCTAGCACAGTTATGAACATATTTCTTTAAGACTCCCATGAACCTCTCAAAGGGGAACATATTGTGTAGAAATACAGGACCTAGAACGGCAAACTCTTCGCACAGGTGAACTAGGACGTGCATCATGATATTGAAGAAGGATGGTGGGAAAACCAACTCGAAACTGACAAGACATTGCACCAAATCATTCTCCTACCTTGGTATGATTTCTGGATCAATTACCTTCTGAGAGATTGCATTGAGGAATGCACATAGCTTTACAATGGCTAATCGAACGTTTTCTGATAGAAGCCCCCTCAATGCAACCGGAAGCAGCTGCGTCATAATCATGTGGCAGTCATGAGACTTTAGGTTCTGAAACTTTTTCTCTGCCATATTCATTATTCCCTTTTTTATTCGATGAGAAGGCAGACGGTACCTTCATACGGCATTCAAAGAAGATTTCATTCTCTTCTTTAGTAAGAGCATAGCTGGCATGACCCTGATGTACGCCGTCCTTTCCGTGCATACGTTGCTGGTCCTCCCATGCCTCTGGTGTATCTTTTGTCTTCCCATACTTTCCCAAGAAGCCAAGGAGGGTCACGCAAATATTCTTTGCCACATGCATCACGTTGATTGCGGAGCGGACCTCTAGGTCTTCCCAATAGGGCAGGTCCCAAAATATAGATTTCTTCTTCCACATGGGTGCGCGTCCATCAGTGTCTTTCGAAACAGATTGTCCGCCAGGACCCTTTTCAAAGATCCTTCAAATCCTTGACCATATCATGTACATCATCACCGGTACGGTAGCGAGGCTTCGTCCGGTGATCTGCCTCACCTTTGAAATGCTTGCCTTTCTTTCTTACGAGATGGCTGCTTGGAAGAAATCGATGATGTCCCAGGTACACATTCTTGTTTCAATTATCCAAATA
This sequence comes from Triticum aestivum, assembly GCF_018294505.1. Classification (NCBI taxonomy): domain Eukaryota; kingdom Viridiplantae; phylum Streptophyta; class Magnoliopsida; order Poales; family Poaceae; genus Triticum; species Triticum aestivum. Next base: position 753,589,240 of record NC_057813.1, on the reverse strand, counting down.
TACAATGTCAGTATCACAGTGCATGCATGTGCGGTATCCCTTGTTTGTCTGTCCTGACTGAGAGCAGGCCAATCATTGATGGTTCCAAATAGCAACGCATGTAGGTCAAATTTTTCCTGTTTGTGCTCATCCCGTACACCTTTTCTATTCCACAGCTGTAAGAGTTCTTCAACTAATGGCCTTAGGTACACATCAATGTCCTTGCCGGGTTGCTTAGGGCCTTGGATGAGCACTGGCATCATAATGAACTTCCACTTCATGAACAACCAAGGAGGAAGGTTATACATACATAGAGTCACAGGCCAGGTGCTATGGTTGCCGCTCTGCTCCCCAAAAGGATTAATGCCATCTACGCTTAGACCAAACCACACGTTCCTTGCGTCATCTGCAAAGTCCTCCCAGGTACTTTCTCTCAATTTTCTCCACTTCGACCCATCAGCGGGTACTCTCAACTTCCCGTCTCTCTTACGGTCTTCTCTGTGCCATCGCATCGACTTGGCATGCTCTTTGTTTTGGAACAAACGTTTCAACCGTGGTATTATAGTAGCATACTGTTCGCACACAAACACGTCACCATGTACCCTCGACGCCGGGGGTGATGCACCGCAGCTCACTTCAAAGGAGACCCGCCGAAAGCGTGGTACGCAAGATAATCCGGCGGGCTCTTTTGTAGACCCGAAACCCCACACGCCCGGGAGGGACCCCGTCTGGGCGCGTGGCAGCTATGGGCTTCCCTAGGTCGGCCTGACCGCCCCTAGGGCCTCGAGGTTCGCCGCCCTGCAATGAAGAAGAACAACGAAGAACGAGGAAGAAGAAGAACTAGGGTTAAGGAGTAAAGATAAAAGATAAAAGTGGTAGATTGATTTGTTCGATTGTGTGTTGTTCAATCGGCCGTCACCCCTTAGGTATATAAGAGGCGGCTGGACTTCCCGTGTAAGGAAAAGGCTTGAATTCACGTCCAAAACCCTAGTCAAATTCGGATTGGTTTTGTTCGAACTTTCCAAAACTGTTCGGTTTAAACTGGCTGCACCTTGCGGTTCTTTTTTGTGGTGATAAACGATCTCGGATGGAGACGAGCCCAAAAGCAATCTTTATGTTGAACGTTGTTTGATCAGAGGTCATCTTGAGGGACAAATCGGTCGCGCAAAACAGGCTATCCCTCGCGCTACCCATCAAACAGGGTGTGTGGTGGGGCGCGCCAGTTTTTGCCTCCTGATAGGGCTGTATTCTGATGGCTCTAACTTTTGCATACGAACTCGGATTGGAACGATTTTTATATCAAAATCGATCGTTTCGACGAGACGAATACAATCCGTGTAGATAATTTTTCCATTTGAGGTTGTCTTGGGGGATTAATTATCCAAACTGTACTCTGAATGTAAGATCTTAGTACTTTGAGCATAGTTTCGGCCTTCGAGATGAAATCGGACTGTGATGACCCAGACTTCAAAGATGTTCATATCGACAATACGGAACTCTTTCATGAAGATCACTTCTCCATTTGAGGTCATCTTAAATAAGTTATTGACCATGCCAAAATCTGGTGTCAACACATGCCCCCCTGTTTTTCGGCAAAGTTTGTGTGCAGAAAAATAACTTCCGCACAGATTGTTCTAAGGATGATGTCAACACTCCATCGGACATTTTGCATGTTCTTAGGACGACATGTATATATCGGCCATTGCTTTTTTGAACCTCTTGATGCAAACTTGGATGAAAACTTCTCAGTTTCTATAACAATCCGGTGATAAGGTTCCATAGATCAAAACCATCCTCCGAACCATATTGTTCACCCTTTCGCTAGGATTTTGCAGATAATCAAGAATGAACTTCCTCCAATCCTTACTTCTCATGCATAAATGTTTCATTAGTGGTCGAAGCGGTGGGCTTCGATTCAGCCTTACCTATGTTGACAAGACCTAGCATCGGCTATTGATAGAAATGCAATACACCATGGTTAACATAGTAGCCGGACGCTTGCTGTGCCAACTCTTTCGAATTGTCATGCCTGGATATATGAACAATTTCAAAGCAACCCAAGGTAAATCTTGCATCTAGACATACCAAAAGATAAACTATAAGTGATCCGTCAAAACATTGATAACCCTTGGATATTTGTTGCACTACTAATAATGAATCACAGGAAGCCTCAATATGTATAGCACCTATATCAAGGCAAAGCTCCAATCCGAATGACAATGCATATTCGGCTTTGATGATTGTGCAAAAATATTATAAGCGGCCTGAGGCTTCACAAAATAGCTCCATATGGAGATAAATAAGCAACACCAACACCTTGGCCACAAATTTACCGTGAAAAATAATCTCCATAGTACTAGAAAGACAAGGGCAATATCAATGAACATGTACCTCGTTTTGGCCTCTAATTGAACTAAGGACGATGTTAGGATACTACATCAGCCATGCTTTGACATATTCTTAGGGCGATAGATAAATACCGGCCATCAACATAATGCCCATGTAGAATTCATTCACCAAATCATGTATAGCCGAAATAAACAAATGAAATAGCAATCAAATATTTGGGCCCTTTGGATTAGCAAGAAAAAATGTAGCTAGTAAAATGTATAGAGATTTGGTAATACCCTCTCATGATGCAGAAAATTATGTCGCTTCCATGGATTAAAATAAATCCAGGGAGGGTAATTTATCATACCTGATGATGAATTCCATGGCAAAGGCATCAATGGTATGGTTGAATAATATGGATGATGTGCTAACCGAAGATTTTGATGGGGTGATGCAAACCTTCGGCCTAACTGTTTTTGGCTTCCATCCTTCTCTTTCTTCACTTTTGTAACACTTGTTGCAATAGAAGGTTGCACATCACTTTAATTTTGACTGCTCCTCTTCGGAACCCATGCCATGTTCTTCTTTTTCAGCTCTTGTGCACTAGGTTTTTGTAATTCCTTCTTTCGCCAATACGATAAGCCGAGTGAGCACCCCGGCTGTGATTTTGTTTGAAGCAATGGAAACTCTTTTTGGGCCTTGTGTACCCTCAACTTCTTTTCCTCAGATTTGGCACTCTGATTTTTATCAATTGATTGTTTCACTTCTTTGCCTTTTGTAGCCAATGTCAACACTTTAATTGGCTCTTTGTTATTTGAGATCAAATCTGAAGTAGCACACTTATGGCCATCTTTTTTCACGCGGTAAACTTGTTTTACCACCTCTTTTTTCTTCCTTGAGCTCTGGACTGATTCCTTATGATTGAAACGGTCTTTGATGCGTGATTGTTCAAATGTTGATCTTCTTGGAGCTGCATAGTATTGGTGAGATGGTCTAGAATAAGATGGAGAATGTGCCCTTGTACCATACCTATCCCATGATGAATATGTATCTATATGAGCATAGGGAGGCATCCACGGCATTGGCATTGGCGGCCAAAATAAGGGTATGAATATGTTGCATTAAAATTATCACTTTGCCAATACCAGTCATCATATTTGCGCCTTGGGGGTGATCTTGGTTTCTTTGCATGATTTGGCCAATAAGCATTCTTCTCTTCACTCATCTTTTGATATTTATCCAATAGTTCAGCAAAGGTGATTTTTGATCTCTTACACTTGCGCTTATTTCGGCCTTTGTTTTCTTTTGGTTTGCTTTCATCGATCATTGGATTTGCTTGCTGCCCCCCAGTCCTTGGCGTCTCCATTGTAGCTTCGATGGAATTCTCGCCCTCAAGATTATGTTCATTATGCTCTTCAACAACTTCTTTACTTGAAACCTTGATCCCATCACCTGCAATTTTTACATTCTCTTTAAATGGCTCGGCTTGAAGCAGCCGATGCAAAAACTTTTTGCCATCGGGACCAATCGGAATAGACTGGTCATCTCTTGGTGTTTCAACAAACTTCAATCGTCCTTTTTCAATGGCCGATTTAACTATTTGCCGAAACATATTGCAATCCTCAAAATTATGTTTGGACGAATCATGCAACTTACAATACATTCGTCCTTGAATTGATGTCTTAACATGGTGATCGAGAATTGTAATGTAATTATTTTTCTGCAACAAATCATATATTTGATCTCACATGCTTGAATTGAAGGTATACTTCTTGTTTTCTAGCCGATCTTGCTGTTTGAACAGCTTTGGAGATAAGCAAACAAATGGTTCAGATTTGGAATCTCCCCATTCGGCTATGCATTGTGTTTTCCACTTTATCTCCGATGTCTTTGGATAAGATATTGTATTAGCATCAGTTTTCTCAAAAGAATTTAACCTTGGCTTTAAATTTCTGAAACGAAGATATTTAGAACATACATGTCTCAGTTGAGACCAAGTGCAAGCCAAGTACGAAATAAGCAAAGCTACCCAACTAGATATGAACTTTAGATAAAGCAACGGGGAAAGCTTTGGCTGTAACAATAAGTCATTACCGGTCTTTATGAATGGCGCAATGGTTTGACCGATATGTTCCATAACAATTTTATTGCTAACAAGTAAATTACCCTTCTTCATTGGTCTTTCAAAATTACTTATGAGAATATTTCTTATAGATGCATCAATAATGAAGTTGCGACCAAATCTGAAAATAGGTAAATTACTGGCTATGCATACCTCTTCAAATATGTTGGGAGAGCATGATGGTGGTGCCATTTGAAGAACATCTTGCTCCGTCTTTGGATGGCTCCCCAACACCTTGTCATCATCTTTTTCTTGAATCCGTGCATCATTGCTTTGAAGATTTTTGTCGGCTGAACTTTGTTCGGCTACTTGTTCTTGTCCTTGAAGCTTGTCAATTTCTACGGCACGGAACTCATAGGGGAGGAAGTAGGTTCTATTAACTTCAGAATAATCAAGCACCGTTGTTTTCCTATGCTTGCCATGCCCTTTCTCAATAATGCTTGCCTCGTTGGATTTGATGGATTCAGAATATATACTACTTGATTCGGATTTTTCAACCGAAGCACTTTCATGTTCCGAATCATCCTTCTTTTCATTGATACTACCAATTGGCAATGCTTCTTTTATCTGAGCCAATTCTTTTTCTATTTGTTTCTGACGGCGAGCAGCAAAATTAGCTTTAAGCTTTTTCTCAATTTCAGCCCACTCCGGATATGATTGCCCCCAATGCTTTTAGATTCTTTCGGCAATGACACACGGGTGTTGCGGAAATTTTGCAATTGTGTAGGGGGTGTATAATATGATGTAGTACTAGGTGAAGGCATATGCATTGTTGTAAGACCATCCTTTTGCTCGCCAATTTTATCAATTGGCAAAGATTCATCTTCTTGCAGAACTCTAGGTTTTATTGCGGCATAATCAGGAAATAGCCCCTTTTCATGTTGTTCAAGGCAAAGAACACTAATTCTCTTATTTTGGGCTAAACTCTTCAATGCAGCCACCACTACCTCATCTTCTACAATATTGGGCACAACCGCTCCTGTAAAATTTACATTCATTCGGCTATAACCAGGAAGGTGTGAAGCCGAATTATGAGCATCTACAGTTGTGTATGGTGCCGAAGAATTACTAACATGAGGTGTAGCATATGACGTTTGAGAGTAACTGGCCGAATAACTAGTAGCTGCATGGCCAATTCTCTCGTTCATCGGCATGGTTGGATTAGTATATTGCACATTACTTGCCGATGAATAAAAGGGTGAAACACTTTCTTTCATGGCATTGGAGATTCTAACATGAGGTGTTTCAAATTTATTAACTGAACTCACCATGTTGTTCATCGGCATAACAATTTGTGGGGTTGCTGATGCATGAGAGTTGGGATACATATGGTGTAGGTTACTAGTATCATAAGAACTTAAAGCATGCAAATTACTTTGAATCGGCCCTTGCACGTAATTAGATGGATTATTGAAAAAACTAGGGCTGGCCGATAGAGTATACTCATTGAACGATCTATTAAAACCATATGAATTATTTGCATCTACAGTAGGGAATTGGGTATTCATATTACCTTTGTAGATTGCAAACCCTAGATGACGATCCTTTCGTAGAAAAAATAGGCCGGAGACCGTTCAAAGCTTCGTCCCCAGCGGAGTCGCCAAAAAGTGTGTTCGTACACAAACACGTCACCGTGTACCCTCGACGCTGGGGGTGATGCACCGCAGCTCACGTCGAAGGAGACCCGCCGAAAGCGCGGTACGCAAGACAATCCGGCGGGCTCTTTTGTAGACCCGAAACCTCACACGCCCGGGAGGGACCCCGTCTGGGAGCGCAGCGGCTATGGGCTGCCCTAGGTCGGCCTGACCGTCCCTATGGCCTCGAGGTTCGCCGCCCTGCAATGAAGAAGAACAACGAAGAACGAGGAAGAAGAAGAACTAGGGTTAAGGAGAAAAGATAAAAGATAAAAGTGGTAGATTGATTTGTTCGATTGTGTGTTGTTCAATCAGCCGTCACCCCTTAGGTATATAAGAGGCGGCTGGACTTCCCGTGCAAGGAAAAGGCTTGGATTCACGTCCAAAACCCTAGTCAAATTCGGATTGGTTTTGTCCGAACTTTCCAAAACTGTTTGGTTTAAACTGGCTGCACCTTGCGGGTCTTTTTTGTGGTGGTAAACGATTTTAGATGGAAACGAGCCCAAAAGCAATCTTGACCGTTTCGACGATACGAACAACTTTTATGTTGAACATTTTTTGATCAGAGGGCATCTTGAGGGTCAAATCGGTCGCGCAAAACAGGCTATCCCTCGCGCTACCCATCAGACAGGGTGTCTGGTGGGGCGCGCCAGTTTTTGCCTCCTGACAGGGCTGTATTCTGATGGCTCTAACTTTTGCATACGAACTCGGATTGGAACGATTTTTATATCAAAATCGATAGTTTCGACGAGACGAAGACAATCCGTGTAGATAATTGTTCCATTTGAGGTCTTCTTGGAGGCTTAATCAGCCAAACTGTACTCTGAATATAAGATCTTAGTACTTTGAGCATAGTTTCGGCCTTCGAGATGAAATCGGACTGCGATGACCCAGACTTGAAAGATGTTCATATCGACAATACAGAACTCTTTCATGAAGATCACTTCTCCATTTGAGGCCATCTTAAATAAGTTATTGACCATGCCAAAATCTGGTGTCAACACATACCACATCACCTTGGCAGGAATCTTCTTCCTGGAGCACTCGCCCTCGACATCACCAGGGTCATCGCAGTTGATCTTATAGCGCAATGCACCGCATACCGGGCATGCGTTCACATCCTCGTACTGAATGCGGTAGAGGATGCAGTCATTAGGGCATGCATGTATTTTCTGCACCACTAATCCTAGAGGGCAGACAACCTTCTTTGCTTCGTACGTACTCGTACTCTCGGGCAATAAGTTGTCCTTTGGAAGCATCTTCATTAACATTGTCAACAAGTTTCGAAATCCCTTGTCAGATAGACCATTCTCTGCCTTCCATTGCAGCAATTCCAATGTGGTGCTCAACTTTTTCTTGTCAGCTTTGCAATTCGGGTACAACAATTTCTTGTGATCCTCTAACATGCATTGCAACTTCTTCTTCTCCTTTTCACTTGCGCAGTTTCTCTTGCATTGGCAATGGCCCGACCTAGATCATCAGTGGGCTCATCTGATGCCTGTTCTTCAGCTTCTTCCCGCATTGCCTGCTCAGCTTCTTCCCCCATTGTTGTACCATCGTATTCAGGGAACCCATGGCCAGGATAGTTGTCGTCGTCCTCTTCTTCTTCATTGTCTTCCATCATAACCCCTCTTTCTCCGTCCTTGGTCCAAACATTATAATGGGGCATGAAACCAGAGTCAAACAGGTGGACTTGAATGGTTCTTGACTTAGAGTAATTTTGATCGTTTTTACAGCCAGCACATGGATGAGGCATAAAACCATTTGCCCGCTTGTTTGCCACAGCTGCAAGCACAAAAGTATGCACACCATTAATGAACTGGGGAGAGCATCGGTCATCGTACATCCATTGTCGGCTCATCCATTACACAGCACCGAAAAGATCAAATTAATACAAGTTCATACATAAAGTTCATACAACACTTATTCTCATAAAACAACATACACATAACTCTCTAGCTAAAGCATTTAAATGCAACAACAAATGCGATCAAGATCGCAATTAAGGTAACAATTGGTGTAACAACATAATGATACCAAGCCTCACTATCGATGGCATATTTCCTAATCTTTCTAATCTTCAAGCGCATTTTCTCCATCTCGATCTTGTGATCATCGACGGCATCGGCAACATGCAAATCCAATTCCATCTTCTCCCCCTCAATTTTTTTCAATTTTTCTTTTAAATACTCGTTATCAATGACATCCAATGTCCATGGTCAGGAAACCGTAACCATCTATTGATTAACGAGCTAGTCAACTAGAGGCTTAGTAGGGACATGGTGTTGTCTATGTACCCACACATGTATCTGAGTTTCCTATCAATACAATTATAGCATGGATAATAAACGATTGTCATGAACAAGGAAATATAATAATAACTAATTTATTATTGCCTCTAGGGCATATTTCCAACAGTCTCCCACTTGCACTAGAGTCAATAATCTAGTTCACATCGCCATGTGATTAACACTCACAGGTCACATCGCCATGTGACCAACATCCAAAGAGTTTACTAGTTCACATCATCATGTGATTAAGACTCAATGAGTTCTGGGGTTTGATCATGTTTTGCTTGTGAGAGAGGTTTTAGTCAACGGATCTGAACCTTTCAGATCCGTGTGTGCTTTACAAATTTCTAGGTCATATTATAAATGCTGCTTCCACGCTCCATTTGAAACTATTCCAAATGGTTGCTCCACTATACGTATCCGGTTTGCTATTCAGAGTCATTCGGATAGGTGTCAAAGCTTGCATCGACGTAACCCTTTACGCCGAACTCTTTATCACCTCCATAATCGAAAAACATGTCCTTATTTACTCCAAGGACAATTTTGACCGCTGTCCAATGATCCCCATTCCTGGATCATTCTTGTACCCCTTGACTGACTCATGGCAAGGCACACTTCCGGTGCGGTACACAACATAGCATACTATAGAGCCTACGTCTAAAGCATAGGGGACGACCTTCGTCCTTTCTCTCTTTTCTGCCGTGGTCGAGCTTTAAGTCTTAACTTCATACCTTAAATCTCAGGCAAGAACTCCTTCTTTGACTGATCCATCTTGAACACCTTCAAGATCATGTCAAGGTATGTGCTCATTTGAAAGTATCATTTAGCGTTTTCGATCTGTTCTCATAGATCTTGATGCTCAATGTTTAAGCAGCTTAATCGAGGTTTTCACTTGAAAAACACTTTTCAAATAACCCTATATGCTTTACAGAAAATTCTTCATCATTTTTGATCATCAATATGTCAACGACATATACTCATCAGAAATTCTATAGTGCTCCCACTCACTTCTTTGGAAATACAAGTTTCTCACAAACTTTGTATAAACCCAAAATCTTTGATCATTTTATCAAAGCGTATATTCCAACTCCGAGATGCTTACTCCAGTCCTTAGAAGGATTGCTGGAGCCAGCATACCTTTTAGCATCCTTAGGATCGAAAAAAAACTTTCTGATTGTATCACATACAACCTTTCCTTACAAAATTGGTAAGGAAACTCGTTTTGACATCCATCTGCCAGATTTCATAAATGCAGCTAATGCTAACATGATTCCGACGGACTTAAGCATCGCTACGGATGAGAAAATCTCATCGTAGTCAACTCCTTGAACTTGTGAAAAACTCTTCGCCACAAGTCGAGCTTCATAGACGGTGACATTACCGTCCACGTCCGTCTTCTTCTTAAAGATCCATTTATCTCAATGGCTTGCCGATCAACGGGCAAGTCCACCAAAGTCCATGCTTTGTTCTGATACATGGATCCTATCTCCGATTTCATGGCTTCTAACCATTTGTTGGAATATGGGCCCACCATTGCTTCTCCATAGCTTGCAGGTTCATTGTTGTCTAGCAACATGACATTCAAGACAGGATCACCGTACCACTCCGAAGCAGTACGCGTCCTTGTCGTCCTACGAGGTTCGGTAGTGACTTGATCTGAAGCTTCATGATCACTATCATAAGCTTCTACTTCAATTGATGTAGGTGCCACAGGAACTTCCTGTGCCCTGCTACACACTGGTTGAAGTGATGGTTCAATAACCTCATCAAGTCTCCACCATCCTCCCACTCAATTCTTTTGAGAGAAACTTTTCCTCGAGAAAGGACCCGTTTCTAGAAACAACCCCTATTGCTTTCGGATCTGAATTAGGAGGTATACCCAACCGTTTTGGGTGTCCTATGAAGATGCATTTTATCCGCTTTGGGTTCGAGCTTATCAACCTGAAACTTTTTCACATAAGCGTCGCAGCCCCAAACCTTTAAGAAACGACAACTTAGATTTCTCCAAACCATAGTTCAAACAGTGCCGTCTCAACGGAATTACGTGGTGCCCTATTAAAGTGAGTGCGGTTGTCTCTAATGCCTAACCCATGAACGATAGTGGTAATTTGATAAGAGACATCATGGTACGCACCATATCTAATAGGGTGCAACTATGATGTTCGGACACACCATCACACTATGGTGTTCCAGGCGGTATTAATTGTGAAACAATTTCCACGATGTCTTAATTGCGTGCCAAAGATCGTAACTCAGATACTCATCTCTATGATCATATCATAGACATTTTATCCTCTTGTCACGATGATCTTTAACTTCACTCTGAAACTACTTGAACCATTCAATAATTCAGACTTGTGTTTCATCAAGTAAATACACTCAGTATCTACTTAAATCATCCGTGAAGTAAGAACATAACGATATTCACTGCATGCCTCAACACTCATTGGACTGCACACATCAAAATGTGTTACTTCAACAAGTTGCTATCTTGTTCCATCTTACTGAAACCGAGGCTTTTCAGTCATCTTGCCCATGTGGTATGATTTGCATATCTCAAGTGATTAAAAATCAAGTGAGTCCAAACGATCCATCTGCATGGAGTTTCTTCATGCGTATACACCAATAGACATGGTTTGCATGTCTCAAACTTTTGAAAAACGAGTGAGTCCAAAGATCCATCAACATGGAGCTTCTTCATGCGTTTTATACCAATATGACTTACATGGCAGTGCCACAAGTACGTGGTACTATCATTACTATCTTATATCTTTTGGCATGAAAATGTGTATCACTATGATCGAGATTCAATAAACCATTCCTTTTAGGTGCTAGACCATTGAAGGTATTACTCAGAGTAACCATTATTCTCCTTAAATGAATAACCGTATTGCAACAGACATAATCCAATCATGTCTATGCTCAACGCAAACACCAAATAACAATTATTTAGGTTTAACACCAATCTCGATGGTAGAGGGAGCGTGCGATGCTTGATCATATCAACCTTGGAAACATTCCAACACATATCGTCGGCTCACCTTTAGCTAGTCTCTGTTTATTCCATAGCTTTTATTTCGAGTTACTAACACTTAGCAACCGAACCGGTATCTAATACCCTGGTGCTACTAGGAGTACTAGTAAAGTACACATTAACATAATGTATATCCAATATACTTCTATCAACCTTGCCAGCCTTCTTATCTACCAAGTATCTAGGGTAATTCTGCTCCAGTGGCTGTTCCCCTTATTACAGAAGCACTTAGTCTCGGGTTTGGGTTCAACCTTGGGTTTCTTCACTGGAGCAGCAACTGATTTGCCGTTTCATGAAGTGTCCCTTCTTGCCCTTGCCCTTCTTAAAACTAGTGGTTTCACCAACCATCAACAATTGATGCTTCTTCTTGATTTCTACTTTCGCGGTGTCAAACATCATGAATACCTCAAGGATCATCATATCTATCCCTGACATGTTATAGTTCATCACGAAGCTCTAGCAGCTTGGTGGCAATGAGTTTGGAGAAACATCACTATCTCATCTGGAAGATCAACTCCCACTCGATTCAAGTGATTGTTGCACTCAGACAATCTGAGCACAAGCTCAATGATTGAGCTTTTCTCCCTTAGTTTGCAGGCTAAGAAAATCGTCGGAGGTCTTATACCTCTTGACGTGGGCACGAGCCTGAAATCCCAATTTCAGCCCTCGAAACATCTCATATGTTCCGTGACGTTTCGAAAAACGTCTTTGGTGCCTCAACTCTAAACCGTTTAACTGAACTATCACGTAGTTATCAAAACATGTATGTCCGATGTTCGTAACATCCACAAACGACGTTTGGGGTTCAACACACTGAGCGGTGCATTAAGGACATAAGCTTTCTACTGTCTGCATATTCGCTACTGTCAACTTTCAACTATATTTTTCTAGGAACATATCTAAACAGTGGAACTAAAGCGCGAGCTTACGACATAATTTGCAAAGATCTTTTGACTATGTTCAGGATAATTAAGTTCATCTCATGAACTCCCACTTAGATAGACATCCCTCTAGTCATCTAAGTGATTACATGATCCGAGTCAACTAGGCCGTGTCCGATCATCACGTGAGACGGACTAGTCATCATCGGTGAACATCTTCATGTTGATCGTATCTACTATACGACTCATGCTCGACCTTTCGGTCTCTTGTGTTCCGAGGCCATGTCTGTACATGCTAGGCTCGTCAAGCTAACCTAAGTGTTCTGCGTGTGTAAATCTGGCTTACACCCGTTGTATGTGAACGTAAGAATCTATCACACCCGATCATCACGTGGTGCTTCGAAACGACAAACTTTCGCAACGGTGCACAGTTAGGGGGAACACCTTCTTGAAATTTTAATGAGGGATCATCTTATTTACTACTGTCGTTCTAAGCAAATAAGATGCATAAACATGATAAACATCACATGCAATCAAATAGTGACATGATATGGCCAATATCATTTTGCTCCTTTTGATCTCCATCTTCGGGGCTCCATGATCATCATCGTCACCGGCATGACACCATGATCTCCATCATCATGATCTCCATCATCGTGTCTTCATTGTCTCGCCAACTATTACTTCTACTACTATGGCTACCGGTTAGCAATAAAGTAAAGTAATTACATGGCGTTGTATAATGACACGCAGGTCATACAATAAATAAAGACAACTCCTATGGCTCCTGCCGGTTGTCATACTCATCGACATGCAAGTCGTGATTCCTAGTACAAGAACATGATCAATCTCATACATCACATATCATTCATCACATTCTTCTTGGCCATATCACATCACATAGCATACCCTGCAAAAACAAGTTAGACGTCCTCTAATTGTTGTTTGCATGTTTTACGTGGCTGCTATGGGTTTCTAGCAAGAACGTTTCTTACCTACGCAAAACCACAACGTGATATGTAAATTGCTATTTACCCTTCATAAGGACCCTTTTCATTGCATCCGATCCGACTAAAGTGGGAGAGACTGGCACCCGCTAGCCACCTTATGCACCAAGTGCATGTCAGTCGGTGGAACCTGTCTCACGTAAGAGTACGTGTAAGGTCGGTCCGGGCCGCTTCATCCCACAATACCGTCGAAACAAGATTGGACTAGTAACGGCAAGCATATTGAACAAAATCAATGCCCACAACTACTTTGTGTTCTACTCGTGCAAAGAATCTACGCAATAGACCTAGCTCATGATGCCACTGTTGGGGAACGTAGCAGAAATTAAAAATTTTCCTACGTGTCACCAAGATCTATCTATGGAGAAACCAGCAACGAGGGGAAGGAGAGTGCATCTACATACCCTTGTAGATCGCTAAGCGGAAGCGTTCAAGTGAACAGGGTTGATGGAGTCGTACTCGTCGTGATTCAAATCACCGATGATCCTAGTGCCGAACGGACGTCACCTCCGCGTTCAACACACGTACAGCCCGGTGACGTCTCCCATGCCTTGATCCAGCAAGGAGAGAGGGAGAGGTTGAGGAAGACTCCATCCAGCAGCAGCACAACAGCGTGGTGGTGGTGGAGGAGCGTGGCAATCCTGCAGGGCTTCGCCAAGCACCTGCGGGAGAGGAGGAGGTGTCACGGGAGGGAGGGAGGTGCCAGGAACTTAGGTGTGTCTTCCCCTCCCTCCCCTCCACTATATATAGGTGCAAGAGAGGGGGGAGGGCGCAGCCTTGCCCCTTCCTCCAAGGAAGGGGTGCGGCCAAGAGGGGGGGAGGAGTCCATCCTCCCCAAGGCACCTCGGAGGTGCCTTCCCCCCTTTGGACTCTTCCCTCCCCAAGTCTCCTTGGCGCACGGGCCTCTTGGGGCTGGTGCCCTTGGCCCATATGGGCCAAGGCGCACCCCCTACAGCCCATGTGGCCCCCCGGGGCAGGTGGACCCCCGGACCCCTTTCGGCACTCCCGGTACAATACCGATAATGCGCGAAACTTTTCCGGCGACCAAAATAAGACTTCCTATATATAAATCTTTACCTCCGGACCATTCCGGAACTCCTCGTGATGTCCGGGATCTCATCCGGGACTCCGAACAACATTCGGTAACCACATACAAACTTCCTTTATAACCCTAGCGTCATTGAACCTTAAGTGTGTAGACCCTACGGGTTCGGGAACCATGCAGACATGACCGAGACGTTCTCCGGTCAATAACCAACAACGGGATCTGGATACCCATGTTGACTCCCACATGTTCCACGATGATCTCATCGGATGAACCACGATGTCAAGGACTCAATCGATCCCGTATACAATTCCCTTTGTCTAGCGGCATTGTACTTGCCCGAGATTCGATCATCGGTATCCCGATACCTTGTTCAATCTCGTTACCGGCAAGTCTCTTTACTCGTCCCATAACACATCATCCCGTGATCAACCCCTTGGTCACATTGTGCACATTATGATGATGTCCTACCGAGTGGGCCCAGAGATACCTCTCCATCACACGGAGTGACAAATCCCAGTCTCGATTCGTGCCAACCCAACAGACACTTTCGGAGATACCTGTAATGCACCTTTATAGCCACCCAGTTACGTTCTGACGTTTGGTACACCCAAAGCATTCCTACGGTATCCGGGAGTTGCACAATCTCATGGTCTAAGGAAATGATACTTGACATTTAGAAAAGCTTTAGCATACGAGCTACACGATCTGTGCTAGGCTTAGGATTGGGTCTTGTCCATCACATCATTCTCCTAATGATGTGATCCCGTTATCAATGACATCCAATGTCCATGGTCAGGAAACCGTAACCATCTATTGATTAACGAGCTAGTCAACTAGAGGCTTACTAGGGACATGGTGTTGTCTATGTACCCACACATGTATCTGAGTTTCCTATCAATACAATTATAGCATGGATAATAAACGATTATCATGAACAAGGAAATATAATAATAACTAATTTATTATTGCCTCTAGGGCATATTTCCAACACAGCCGGGGCGGCGGCGGGTCTCTTTGCCCTTGCTGGCGAGGCGGAGAAGGAGGAGGCTGCTGGCTTCTCGGGAGCGCCGGCGCAGACGGAGAAGGAGGCGGAGTGCCGCCACGCACTGGAGAAGGAGGCGGAGTGCCGCCACGCGTGCCCTGATCGTCACTCACCGGAGGAGGAGGCGGTGGAGGAGGCGGAGTGCCCTGACTCGCCGGAGGAGGAGGAGGAGGCGGAGGCGTCCAGTTCGGAAGGTTGATGAGCTCCTTCCGCCATAGGCATGGAGTCTTCAGAGCAGAACCCAGCCTAGTCTCCCCTTTACCGGTAGGGTGGTCAAGCAGGAGGTCCTCAAATCACTCCGTTATTTCATCCACCATCACCTTAGCATATCCTTCTGGAATTGGCTGGCAGTGATAAGTTGTACCGGGTCCACTAGGATAAACAGAGCCAACAACCACCTTGACCTTCAAATTCATCCATCGCGCCATAATGTGGCAATTTTGAGACTCCGTGATATCATCCACGGGATAGATGGCAGGAGCCGTCAAGACATGTTCCGGCTGAAGCAGCTCGGTGGAAGCCATGTTGCTTCTCCGCTGAGATGGCGGGGTAGCTTCGGGGGAAGCTTCGGCAGGTCGTTTGCTGCGATCTGCTGCTTCTCGTTCCCCTTCTCGTTCCTCTAGCACCATTACCCTTTCGTGCAGCGCCTGTAGTTGGCCCTGCTCCAGTTTCTTCCTCATCTCATGGGTTTTGTAACCCCCTGCGTCCGGAAAACCAACCTTCCACGGAATGGAGCCTGGCGTGCCTCGTGTCTGTCCAGGGTGCTCAGGATTCCTGAGGGCCATTGTGAGCTCGTCCTTCTCCCTGTCTGGAACGAACGTCCCTCGCTGCGCTGCATCGATATAGTGTCGAAGGTTCTTGACTGGTATTTGCAGTTGCTCGTCCATCCAATGGCACTTCCCTGATACAGGGTCCAAGGTTCCGCCAGCCCCGAAGAACCAAGTCCGGCAACGGTCTGGCCAGTACATTGTCTCTGGTTCGATCCCTTTTTCAAGCAGATCATGCTCAGCCTTGGACCACTTAGGCCGGGCTTTGAGGTAGCCACCTGACCCCGTGCGATGGTGAAGCATCTTCTTCGCAGCATTTTGCTTGTTTGTCGCAAACATCTTCTTAATCTTTTCCGATGTCTTGTGGGCCACAAATGCGGGCCAGTGATCTTTGATCTTCTCATATTTGCCGATGAATTCTGGTGTCTTTTTTTTGTCGACAAACTTGTTCAGCTCTTTCCTCCACCTCCTGAATAGGGTTGCCATCTTCTTAAGAGCACAAGACTTGATTAATTGCTCTTTAACTGGCTTCTCCGGATCCTCCTCTGGCGGTAGGGTGAAATTTGCCTTCAGCTGAGTCCAAAGATCTTCTTTCTGCATATCATTGACATAAGACACCTCAGGGTCTTCCTCCTTAGGCTTATACCATTGTTGGATGCTGATCGGGATCTTGTCCCTAACAAGAACCCCGCACTGAGCAGAAAATGCGCGCTTTGTCCGGATGGGTTCAATCAGTTCGCCGTCGGGCGCGATTTCTATGATCTCAAACTTTTCATCCGAGCTCAACTTTTTCTTCGGGCCTCATCTCCTTACCGAAGTTGTGCTCGATCCGGAGGGCTAGAAATTATAAGGAAGAAAGACGAGAGTAATTAATATGTGTACATATACCAAAACAATGGATGCATCAATTAACTAGTCAGCACGGGCTTAACTAATATATATATAGCTGGCCGGACTCGGTTCGGTCACCGGAGCAGTCAGCACTGTCTCCTTCTTGTACCTCCATTATGTCATCGGAGCCATCATGAACATAGTCCTCTTCTTGTAACGGCATTAATGGGCCAAAGCCATCATGAACATAGCCCTCTTCTTCACCCAGTTCTTCCTGACCATCGGTGTCGTTGAGAAATGGCGCAACTTCATCACTTCCTTGCGCGATTATGTCCCCCAACATCGCTTCTGTTTCTTTGTCTCGGGAGTGCTCCATAGTTTCTGCAAATATTTACAACATGTCAATTATTATTCAAACATGGTACAGATGCATATATATATATATATATATATATATATATATATATATATATATGTTAGTGGCAAACGTAGAACTAGCTAGCTAATCACAATAAGGAATCATGTTAGTGGCCTCGACGCTACTTCTCTAGGGTTTGGGGTCGCCTCGACACAACGCTTCAAGGGTTTGGGGTGGCCTCGACGACAACGCTCTTTTAACTTGGTAAATTTGGGTGGCCTCG